>NC_087269.1:39471866-39564366 GCF_015220805.1 Pogoniulus pusillus
GATTTTGAACAACAGTTCTCTGGTCACAGATGCTGAATACACCAAATTCTTGTTGGAAAATTTCTTTAGAAGTATCCATAATAATAAACTTTGTGATCCCCAACTGTAGACTCTTTATATTTTTGTTTTCCTTAGATTTCCCTTTGCTATTTCAGGCTCCGTGTTAAATGCAGTCTTTTAGGACCTTTTCAGTCATCATTTATATGCTGAGGTTGATGGAATCAATGAAATTAGTCACTTGCGAAACCCCCTTTACTCAGGAATCCTGGGTGTTTCTGGAGCAGGGCAGTATGGGTTTTGTAACTGTTGGAGCTTCTTGCAGCTCCACCTGGGTGACTGCAGGAGCTGCTCTCACTTGGCTTTTGCTGTTGGCTTGTAGTATCTGGTAAATGGGTGCAAGTACTCTTCCCTCCACACATTTGCCATGAAAAGAGCTTTTGTTGAGCTGTCAAATTACATCTTGTCAGATCCTAGATTCTGGTGTTAGGGCAGCCAGGCAGGCAGGTGGGGATGAAAATGCCTTGGTGTCGCTTGCTCTGCCATGGTGACCCACAGTATCATAGAATGGTTTAGGTTGGAAAGGACCTTTTAAAGGTCATCTAGTCCAACGCCTCTGCAGTGAGCAGGGACATCTTCAACTAGAGCAGGTTGCTCAGAGCCCTGTCTACTATGACACAGGGGGGTGGTACTATCTTGGAAGGCTTGAAAAGGCAAAAGCAATAATCCCAGGAGTGACTGAGGGTAATTTCCCACCCCCTGAGAACAGAAAACACTTGTGGGTTTTTGGCAGCTTCATGTACTACTTTCAGGACTCACTCACCTTGTTTTCTCCCCTAAGCAGAATATTGTGTCCTTGCTACGTGGCTTCCCAAGCAAGGCAGAGAAGGCATCCACATATTCCCTACACCATTTTTCTCTTTAGTGGATATTAGCAGATGTGCTTCCAGCAGACTGGCTAAGCACAAACAGGCTTTTAGACTGACAGGTTCATGAACCAAAGGCCCCGCTGGCGCGCGCTCACATACCCTGCTCCCCTCGCTGTGCCCCAGCCCTCTGCGCTGCTCTCCACCAAGCGCACTGCCGAGCTCAGAGAGCCTCAAAATATCCCTTTCCCAAGGGATTCTGCTGATTGATTTATATTTTTTTTCCTTCTTCTATTTTTTTCCCTCCTCGCTGCCCACTAAACCGATGCCTATAAGTGCCTGTGCCGTTGCTGAGACTCACTTGCTGCTCCCAGATAAGCATGTTAATCCTTTGTCTTGTGTGTTGGGATAAGACACCAACCTCTACAGCAGCACCACAGCGTTTCCTGAGTTTCTTTTTCAGAGCTTCTCTTGGCCCATTGCCCCTGCTAGGCTGCTCCCTTTATGGATTAGCTGGACTTCAAGGAAAATCCTCCTTTAACAATAGTGTGGAATCGTGCAGTTCTTGGTTCTACCTAAGGAGAGGTGCCAACAGCATTTCCTGCTACAAGAGAATCTGCTCAGCCCTTTTGATCCGATTTCTCTCTTCTTGATTTTGATATCTCTCCATGAGCCATTGCAGACAGGAAAAAAAAAAACCAACCCAAAAAACAACAAACACAAACACCCAACCAAGTCACTCTCAGTTTTTGTTCATTTGTCTTTTCCTCCCCCTCCCGCTCCCCCTTCCCAAGCTGCAAAGGCGGCCTCATGGAAGAGAAACTAAATCGCTCTCCTTTTGCTTTGGGCTGTTTTTCATCACTTCTTCTGTGTGCTTCCCAACCCCAGAAAGGAGGCTTAAGTTGCTGCATTCCTCCTCCTTCACCATAGGCTGAAACACACTTCCTCTAGTTTCAGCAGATGTGCCAAAGCTACTCCCTTTTCCCTTGAGCATAACTTCAAGTTTTGGCAAATAAAAAGCTTGGACACTTTCCAGGGAAATGTTTGTTCATTTTTTTTTGTCTTCAAAAAGTGGTGGTGGGTTTATTTTTTTGTTTGTTTTGTTTGGGGATTTCCTTGCTTGTTTGTTTGTTAGTTTGGGGTTTTTTTTTTTGATGTTGGGGTTTTGGTTGGTCGGCTGACTGCTTGGTTGGGTTTTTTTGTTTCTTAATTTTGTGTGTGTGTGTGCATGTCTCCAGAAAATAATTTATTTGAGCTTGAATTGTGGTTTGAAACATCTCAGGTTTGACAAAACTCTTGGAAATCCATAGTTTCCTTAATGTTTCAAGGGAAGTCTCACTGAGCTCCAGATGTTTTGCCATTGACCAGCAGCTCTGGAAATGCATAGCCAGGCAGGGAAATTATCATTCCTCTCAACCTTAACTATACCAGAAGGCATAAGCAATGACACTGAAAAAGTGTCAATTAACCTGCACTGTTGGTAACCTCAGAGGCTTTTCTTTGCTTGGAAACTTTCTTTTTTTTTGAGGGTGGGGGAAAATTTCCATAGGTATGTGTGACATGTCTGTAGGTGCTCACATGAACAAACCCATGTAAATGAAGCTGGAAATCCTGCTGCCTTTGGTCAGCTTTAGAGGTAACTAAAGCCCAGCTGTGCTGCACAGCCAGGAGAGTACAGCAGGGTTAACACACATAAAAGCAGACATGAGATCCTTCATGTTTCAACCCAAGCAGCAGGCATGCTTCAGGTCTTTAAAAAAAAAAATCTCACTGAATTGATGTGAAACTCTGTGATGGTGAAACTATGGGAAATTTCTGCCACCTGTCCCTTGCATCCATCTTGTATCCTTCTCAAGTCAGCTCATAACCAATTCTTCTGAAGCTCCCAGCTGCTTGGCATTTCTTCTGTAAAATAATTAATGGTTATAGGCAATGGAGATATCAAGGTAGGCATAATCATGCTTGGTCTTGGGTATTTGTATACAGGCACTGGGGTATATTCAGTATTCAGCAGCAGTGTTGAAAGGAAAAACAAAACAAAACCTCCTAATAATATAAATGAACGTTAGGAAAAGGAATTCTTAAAAAATCACAATAATAGCAGTATAAAAAGTTATCATGCAGTTTCATAGAGGATATACAGCCCAAAGTTACTAAGGCAGTACTGGTGGTTACTCAGATTTTGAGGAAATGAGAGTTCAGCCATAGGAAACATTATGCCCTGGTCCAGCTCTGTCAGCCCTCCCTTGGTATTGATTTTGGGCTGAGATGGATGGACTTTAAGATCCAGTCCAACATGACTGGTCCCATACTGAATTATGTTTAATCCAGTGGGCTTTATTTCCAAATAAATGACCAAATGGCAGTAAATAAAACCACCAGACTTAAAAACAGTGTCTATCAGGACAGAATTTCAAGTACTGAGCCTTTCAGACTTTAGAAACGTACATGATCACAGAACGTTAGGGGTTGAAAGGGACCTCTAGAGATCATTGAGTCCAACCCCTCTGCCAAAAAGGACCATACCATAGCACCCAGACCATGGGATCCTCTGGGTCAGAGGTGCCTGGATGCAGGATACTGAGCAGCAGAGGATGCTGAAGCATTAAGACCAGGCCTCCAACAGTGGCTCCTTGGAGTACAGGATGCTACAAGGAGGCAAAGGCCTCTCACAGACTGTACCACAGCCCATAATAGGCAAGCAGCAGCAAGAAGCTTATTTCAGTGGTCAACCAAGAGAGCACTGGAGCAGGAGGCTGCTCCTGAGGATGGTTCTGATGTGTCAGATTGTCCTGGAAATGCCCATTCCCTGGGCTTGGAGCCACAATAACATCTCATGTGTTTGCTGTTTCACCATCAGGGTAAGCTGGACAGAAGTTGTTTGTCCCTGATTGCAGAGCTAGTAGTACATACCAGTAAAGCTACTGAGGGGCTGAACAATAAAATCACTTAAACCATCAATAAGGAAGCTGGGGATGGACTTTTGAACAGGACCTGTTGTGGCAGGGCAAGGGGTGGTGGGTGTAAATTAAAAGAGTGACATTTGTGCTTGATAGAAGGAAGGCATTTTTTTACACTGAGAGTGGTGAGATGCAGGCTTAGGTTGCCCAGAGAACTGGTAAATATGCCATCCCTGGAACTGTTCCAGGTCAGGTTGTTTGGGGCTCTGAGCACCCAGTCCTATAGTTACAGATGTCCCTGCAGACTGCAGGGAGTGTTGGATTAGATGACCTTTAAAGGTCCCTTACAACCCAAGGCAGTCTATGTTGCTAAATTCTTTAAATGTTGTGAATGTACTTTTACTATAATGCATGGAAATAGTGATGGCAGCTGTTACTCCCTTGCACAGTTTGCCTCAACTGCAGGTCCATACTTGGTGTCTTAAAGTTGAAAGCTAGGTCAGAGGGCAGAAGTCCTGACAGAGCTCCCATCCACCCAACTGCCTGAAGGGAGGTTGCAGCTAGGTGGGGGTTGGTCTCTTCTCCCAGGCAAGCAGCAACAGAACAAGGGGACACAGTCTCAAGTTGTGCTGAGGGAGGTCTAGGCTGGATGTTAGGAGGAAGTCGTTGGCAGAGAGAGTGATTGGCATTGGAATGGGCTGCCCAGGGAGGTGGTGGAGTCACCATCCCTGGAGGTGTTGAAGCAAAGCCTGTATGAGGCACTTAGTGCCATGTTCTAGTTGACTGGCTAGGGCTGGGTGCTAGGTTGGGCTGGATGATCTTTCTCTCATCTCTTTCAACCTGGTTGATTCTATGATTCTATCTGCAGGTTGCACTGGACAGAGTGCATCAAGACACTGGTGCTGAATTGGAAAGATAAGGTTCAGGCTGTAGGACTGTGTTGGAAGGTAGCTCACATATATATCATAATTACACTACTCTGAGACTGGAAATGCTGGGTAATTGTCTTTCCCTGCCAGTGTGCTTAGGGCGCTTTACAACAATAAATTTCACCAGGAGTGCTAAAAAAGAGAGAGCTCAATAACATGAAACCTGCTGCTCCAAAAATGTAAGCAAACAATGCATTCACAGGAAAACTAGAGTTGGGACATGCAGGATGGTGGAGTCGAGGGGGCCTGCTCCAAGGCTGGAACTCTTGGCAGTGGGTATCCATGGGGTGTGGTGGTGATGGAGATCTGCACCACTTCAAATAACTGCCCACAATGCTTCTGCAGAACAAGAAAGCTCTTTGCTGAGCATAGATTGGAAAGGAAGGACAAGGCTCTCTTTGCAGTCAAGGTGAAATTGTGTGCCAGTCATAAAGGTGATAGGCAGGCTGTTGTTGACTCCTAGGGAGCATCAGAGGACACATATCCTTGAAGAATAATCTCCAGGCAAGGCGAGCTAGCCCTGCGAGGAAAGCTGCCACGCTGGCTGCTGCACTGTGCCGCCGCATCTCTGCTCAGCCACACAGACCTCCTCTGGAATGAGAGTGATAGCTTTCTGGCCTGCATTTAGGAGATATCTGCCTTGCTGAAAATCAACACGAGATGGGATTCACCAGATTTGGTGCCTGACTCATTGCAGATGCTCCTCTGGCATCTTGGGCAAACCCACCTTCAGCTTAGCCTGGTAGAGGTGAACAGTGGTGATCCTCTCCTTATCTCCTCCTTCTCCCTCCTCCTTCTCCCTCCTCCTTCTCCCTCCTCCTTTTCCATCTTTCTTTCCTCCCTCCTCTTCCTCCTCCTCCTTCCTCCTCCTGCTTCTCCCTCCTCCTTCTCCCTCCTCCTTCATCCTTCTCCCTCCTCCTTCCTCCTTCTCACTACTCTTTCTCCCTCCTCCTTCTCCCTCCTCCTTCTCCCTCCTCCTTCTCCCTCCTCCTTCTCCCTCCTCCTTCTCCCTCCTCCTTCTCCCTCCTCCTTCTCCCTCCTCCTTCTCCCTCCTCCTTCTCCCTCCTCCTTCTCCCTCCTCCTTCTCCCTCCTCCTTCTCCCTCCTCCTTCTCCCTCCTCCTTCTCCCTCCTCCTTCTCCCTCCTCTCCTTGGCTGAGAGGTGCCAAATGCAAATCCTTCCTGTGATGCTGTTTATGAGGCATTTCCTGTAGCAGAGCCTCGATCTCACTGGAGCCTTAATAACAAGAGAAAAAACAGTAAGAATATATTCAGAACTGGACGAGAGAGGGTAGTTGGGTAGTTTGCCATGGCCATTAGATCACAGATACGCGCTGTGTTGGCTCTGTACATTTCAGAGTCATCCATAATTAGAGCATAGTTTCAGTAACCCCATCTTACAGTAGATTTGATTTTGAGAGAGGGAAAATGTCACTAAATCATTATTATTCATGTGACAAATCCTGAAGGGTAAGTTTTTTTTTAAACACCACCTCTATCCGTCTCTCCCATGTCACCTAACTTTTATGCAATAACACTGTTCCCTTAGAGATACCGTATAAAATATCTTTCACTTCCCAATATTATTCATAGAATTCCCATTATAGAACATTGAAAACCCAGATTAGAAGAGTACAAGAATATTTTATGACCAGTTTGAAAATGCTGTTACTGCTGCAATAAATTAAGAAGTTAAATTACTCCCACATTGAGTATTGATATACAGTGCATGGCAGAAAAAAATCCCTTTGAAATATACTGCACAATGCAGAGAGAGAAATTCTGGCCCCTTTGATGGCTACAGTGTGACTGCCAGCAAAGTGTGTCTGTGGGGGTGGGGGATTGGGTTGCCAAGTCTGGTCTTCAAAGTGATGGGTTGAGCAAGAAGAAAATCAGAAAAGTTCACTATCTTTTTGAGCAATATCTTATTGTTTACCAGTATCTAAGTTTTGTGTGTGAGAAGGATGAGTCCAGACTCTTCTCAGTGGTCCTCAGTGACAAGACACAAACTTGAACATAGGAAGTTACCTCTAAACATGGGAAGGACCTTCTTTATTTTGAGGGTGGTAGGGCACTGGAACAGGCTGCCCAGAGAAGTGGTAGAGTCTCCATCTCTGGAGACTTTCAAGGCCCATACAGACATTTTCCTATGTGACTTGCTTTAGATGATCCTGCTTTGACAGGAGAGGTTGGACTCAATGATCTTCAGAGGTCCCTTCCAACCCCTAATTCTGTAATTATGTGGTTATTTGCTAACATCAGGGTGTTGTATTTGATGGTCAGGCCTCCATTCTTTATTCTTCTCACATTGAGACTTTGTGAACTCTACCTCTGTAGGTAGAATATATCATGGACTAGAAGGCACAATCTCTCATAATACAGTTGCTCTTGAATATATATATATATATATATGGACATTATTGTGGTCTTTACCTGACCACAGGAATCTTATGAAAGTTGGGGATGTTTAGGTTGGAGAAGAAAAGGCTCTGTGGAGACCTTTCAGCACCTGTAGGAGGCTACAAGAAAACTGGAGGAGGACTTTTTACAAGGGCTTGCAATGATGAGAGGAAATGGATTTAAGCTTGAGGAGGGGAGATATGGATGGTGGGACACTGGAACAGGTTGCTCAAGAAGGTTGTGGATGCCTCCTCCTTGGAGGTGTTCAAGGTCATGTTGGACAAGGCCTTGTACTGCCTGGTCTAGTGGGAGGTGTCCCTGGCTGTGGCTGGCAATGTTGGAACTAGTTTAAGTGCCTTAAAACCCAAAGCATTCTATGATGCTATGATGATTCTATAGCATGTGGTATGTATATGACTCTCTTGTACTGATGCTGGGTTTTTTGGCTAAAACATTATTCAAGCTGAAAACTTTGACTGCAAAGGGAAGAGGAGAAAAAATAAAAGCACTGGATCCAGTTTGGCTGATGCACTTTTATATAAAAAAATGCTCAGTGAATCAGTTAAACCAAATTTTAAGCCTTATTTCCAGCTGTTTGCATTATTGCAGTGATGTAAAGTCACCAGAATATGCCAAACAACTTTGCAGTTTTCTAGGAGTTTTTGTACACAAATTTTCTTTCCATCTGCTTGCTTCAAATGTGAAGCTATGTGATGGGAACTATGCTTAGACAAGATGGTTGTTAGAACATTTTTTCCCCATTCAAGAGAATCATAGAATCAAGCAGGTTGGAAGAGACCTCCAAGATCATCCAGTCCAACCTAGCACCCAGCCCTAGCCTGTCATGTAGACCATGACACTGAGTGCCTCATACAGGCTTTGCTTCAACACCTCCAGGCACGGTGACTCCACCAACTCCCTGGGCAGCCCATTCCAATGCCAATCACTCTCTCTGACAACAACTTCCTCCTAACATCCAGCCTAGACCTCCCTCAGCACAACTTGAGACTGTGTCCCCTTGTTCTATTGCTGGTTGCTTGGGAGAAGAGGCCACCCCCTACCTGGCTACGATGTCCCTTCAGGTAGTTGTAGACAGCAATGAGGTCCCCCCTGAGCCTCCTCTTCTCCAGGCTAAACAACCCCAGCTCCCTCAGCCTCTCCTTACAGGGTTTGTGTTGAAGATGCTGAGGGGACTGGAGCATCATTTTGAGGAGGTGTCTCTCTTGAGAGATCAGGAGCTGTTAAGTCTGCAGAAGAGCAGCCTGAGAGGGGATCTTCTCAGTGATCAGCAAGAACTAAAGGATGGGGGATGGGAGGATGGTGCCAGACTCTTGTTAGTGGTGCCCAGTGACCGAACAGGGGGCAATGGGCACAAACTAGAACCCAGAAGGCTCCATCCAAACAAGAGGAGAAACTGTGAGGGTGCTGGAGACCTGCAGCACATTGCCCAGACAGGTCGTGGAGTCTGCTTCTCTGGAAAATTTCCAAACCTGCCTGAATGTGATCCTGGCCAACCTGCTGCTGTTGACCCTGCATTAGCAGAGGGGTTGGACAAGGTCTCTTCTAAGTCTTACCACTATGGGATTCTGTGATTTTCATATATTGTCTGCAGTGTGCAAAAAGCAGCACTTTATTGAGCAAAAGAATTGGAGACATTTGCCCATTAGACTGAATTGGCAAACAAATTGCCAAAAAAGAGCCTTCTTCTGCAAAGAAATCCACACCAAGCTGCTGCAATGGAGACAGAGTAAGCAGCTCGTTTGGTCTTGCCAAGAACCTGGCAACTCCAGTAGTTAAGTTTACAATAACAATTACAGTGTGTTTTGCTGATTATAATATTCTGGCCCTAAAGTGACTCTTCAACTAAGCTGGCTGTGGAGTCGAGTCCCTCCGAGTAATGTGATCTGTTTATTAACGAATGCTTTTAACGAGTGAGTCCTTTCCTTGTTATTCCCCAAACCAGAGGGACAAGCTTTCAGCAGGAGTTATTTATACAAAACGGAGCAGCACAGAGCTATTTAAGACCAACACAAACAGCAATGCAGCCTAGATTGTGTTTTTAGAGGTTATTCTTGGTGGATTTTCTTTCCCGAGGAAAAGTGAGGCAATCAAATGGCAGAAGTTGAGCAGTACATTTTTCCCTAGCTGAGGGGGAAAATTCACTCAAAGATAAGCAGAACTTTTCTGTAAACCCCAAAGCTTTTCAGACTCTTGACTTCAGAGAATCTCAGCATAGTGGGGGTTGGAAGTAATCTCTGGAGATCATCTGTGCCAAACCCCTGCCAAAGCAGGGTCATTCACAACAGGTTGCCCAGAATCACAATGTTGAGGTGGGTTTGGATTTTCCTCAGAGAAGGAGACTCCACATTCCTTCTCTGTGCAGCCTGCAACAGGGCTTCAGGACCCTCACAGCAAAGAATTATTTCCTCCTGTTGAGGTGGAACTTCCTGAGTTCCAGTTTGTGTCCATTGCCCCTTGGTCTATTGCAGGGTACCACTGACAAAAGACTGACCTCTTCTTCTTGACATATAGCCTTTAGATATTTTTCTCCAGGTTAAACAGCTTCAGGTCTCTCAGCCTTTCCCCATCAGACAGACTTTCCATTCCCTTAATCATCCTCAGAGCCTCTGTTGCACACTCTCTAGTATTTCTCTGTCTCTCCTGAGCTGGTGAGCCCAGAACTGAACACAGTACTCCAGATACGGTCTCGCTGGGGCAGAGCAGAGAGGAAGGAGGTAGGAAATTTTTCTGGATTTTCAGATGGAACCTCCCTGGGTTCCAGCTTGGGGCTGTTTCCTCCAGTGCCCTGTTGCTGGGCACCACTGAAGAGTCTGACCCCATTCTCTTGACACCCACCTGGCTTTTGCCCTGGAGTTGGTGGATCTGAGATTAAGTCATAGAATCATAGAATGAAGCAGGTTGGAAGAGACCTCCAAGATCATCCAGTCCAACCTAGCACCCAGCCCTAGCCAGTCAACTAGACCATGGCATTAAGTGCCTCATCCAAGCTTTCCTTGAACACCTCCAGGGATGGTGACTCCACCACTTCCTGGGCAGCCGATTCCAATGCCAATCACTCTCTCTGTGAAGAACTTCCTCCTAACATCCAGCCTAGACTTTCCCCGGCACAATTTGAGACTGTGTCCCCTTGTTCTATTGCTGGTTGCCTGGGAGAAGAGACCAACCCCTGCCTGGCTACGATGTCCCTTCAGGTAGTTGTAGACAGCAATGAGGTCCCCCCTGCACCTCCTCTTCTCCAGGCTAAACACCCCCAGCTCCCTCAGCCTCTCCTCATAGGGTTTGTGTTCCAGGCCCCTCACCAGCTTTGTCGCCCTTCTCTGGACACCTTCCAGCACCTCAACATCTCTCTTGAATTGAGTGGCTCAGAACTGGACACAGTGCTCAAGGTGTGGCCTGACCAGTGCTGAGTACAGGGGAAGAATAATCTCCCTTGTCCTGCTGGCCACACACAAAGGATGTCTTCCCACTCCAGCAGTAAAGAATGTGGAGAAGAGGAGCTGATCCACAGCCCACAACAAGAAGTCTGATTCAACTCTGCCCAAAGTGACCTCCAAGATTATACATCTTCATGTATAATCATGTAGCAAATCATGTATTCATTTGTGTTATTAAATAAGGACTAACAGAGTTGTAGACCCAGCAGAGCAGAAGGGATGCACAAAGGATCATGGGTTCCCGGCATTCCCTGCTCCCTCTTGGAAAGCCGCTGACTCACTCCCCGAGCAATCAGCGTTGTGTGCCATTACAAATGGGGTGGTTAATAGGCCTGCATCCATTATCATTAGTGCATCTCAGCACGCAGGTACATGATGGGTCCTGCCAGCGCATTTGCTCCAGCTCACTGAGCCAGGGGCCATGCTCCATTGCAAATGAGGATGAGGAACACCTGCTCCAGGGTTTTTCAGCAGACCGGAGTCATCCTTCACATCTCATGCAACACTTGTTCTGTCAGAATGCAATGCTGGCACCGGCCGGAGCGGCGGTGTGCCAGGCGGCCGACTAAAAGATTATAGACCTTCCCTCTGGTCTTCTGATCAAGTTCAGCTTTGATTGTTTTCATTTTTTTTTTCTCTCCAGAAACTTTCTAAAAAATTTATACATTTCCTATTAAGCATTCAGTCATTATGTTAAGGGTTTAAAAGTAAAGATGGAAAGAAAAAAACCCCAGCAAAACCCCAACCGACTCACAACCCAAACCTTTGCTTCAGAAATCAACTTTCTTTCCTTCTTTCCTTCTTTCCTTCTTTCCTTCTTTCCTTCTTTCCTTCTTTCCTTCTTTCCTTCTTTCCTTCTTTCCTTCTTTCCTTCTTTCCTTCTTTCCTTCTTTCCTTCTTTCCTTCTTTCCTTCTTTCCTTCTTTCCTTCTTTCCTTCTTTCCTTCTTTCCTTCTTTCCTTCTTTCCTTCTTTCCTTCTTTCCTTCTTTCCTTCTTTCCTTCTTTCCTTCTTTCCTTCTTTCCTTCTTTCCTTCTTTCCTTCTTTCCTTTTTCCCCTTTTCCCTCCCTCCCTTTTTCCCTCTCTCCCTTTTTCCCTCTCTCCCTTTTTCCCTCTCTCCCTTTTTCCCTCCCTCCCTTTTTCCCTTCCTTCCTTCCTTCCCTTCCTCCCTTTTTCCCTTCCTCCCTTTTTCCCTTCCTTCCTCCCTCCCTCCCTTCCTTCCTCCCTCCCTCCCTCCCTCCCTCCCTCCCTCCCTCCCTCCCTCCCTCCCTCCCTCCCTCCCTCCCTCCCTCCCTCCCTCCCTTTTTCCCTTCCTCCCTTTTTCCCTTCCTCCCTTTTTCCCTTCCTCCCTTTTTCCCTTCCTCCCTTTTTCCCTTCCTCCCTTTTTCCCTTCCTCCCTTTTTCCCTTCCTCCCTTTTTCCCTTCCTCCCTTTTTCCCTTCCTCCCTTTTTCCCTTCCTCCCTTTTTCCTTCCTTCCTTCCTTCCTTCCTTCCTTCCTTCCTTCCTTCCTTCCTTCCTTCCTTCCTTCCTTCCTTCCTTCCTTCCTTCCTTCCTTCCTTCCTTCCTTCCTTCCTTCCTTCCTTCCTTCCTTCCTTCCTTCCTCCCTTCCTCCCTTCCTCCCTTCCTCCCTTCCTCCCTCCCTCCCTCCCTCCCTCCCTCCCTCCCTCCCTCCCTCCCTCCCTCCCTCCCTCCTTCCTTTCCTTCCTTTCCTTCCTTTCCTTCCTTTCCTTCCTTTCCTTCCTTTCCTTCCTTTCCTTCCTTTCCTTCCTTTCCTTCCTTTCCTTCCTTTCCTTCCTTTCCTTCCTTTCCTTCCTTTCCTTCCTTTCCTTCCTTTCCTTCCTTTCCTTCCTTTCCTTCCTTCTATATTTTTTGTGGCAATTAGAATGTGAGCATAAAATATTTGTGGTGTCTGATAATTTTATTCAGAGTGCTGAGTGCTGGCTGGTTTGATATACATTTTCTGAGAGATGGTTGGTTTGAGCTATTTTCTGAGCGATTTTATCTTTGGAGAATCAGAAGAAGTTGACTTTCTCCAGCTGTTCTTAGTGTTTGCCAGGATTTTGGTTTAATTGTATAGTCTCTGGACATGTTTCTGAGTGACCTACTTGTGATCCTGCTGTGGTGCAGGGGCAGTTGGACTAGATGTTCTTCAGAGGTCTCTTCCAATCTCCACCATTCTGTGCTTCTGTCTGCACTGGGTGACTTGTGGTGTTAGTCTCTAACTGAAGAGGAGGAAAAGATGGAAGGAGTCAAAATAGGAGGAACTTTCTTTTTCTTCTCCTTCTTTCTGGCTTTCTGTAACTGTTCTTGGTGTTTGTCAAGTTTTTGGTTTAATTGTATAATCTCTGGACACGTTCCTGGTGATCTACTTGTGATCCTGCTTTGGTGCAGGGGGGGTTGGACTAGATCATCTTCAGAGGTCTCTTCCAATCCCCATCATTCTGTGTTTCTGTCTGCACTGGGTGACTTGTGGTATTAGTCTCTAACTGAAGAGGAGGAAAAGATGGAAGGATGGAAAAGATTGAAGGAGGAAAAGAGGAGGAATTTTCTTTCTTTTTCTTCTCCTTCTTTTTTCCTCCTTCTTTTTCTTCTTATTTTTCTTCTCCTTCTTTCTGTCTTTCTCCAACTATTCTTGGTGTTTGTCAGGATTTTGGTTTAATTGTATAGTCTCTGGACGTCTTCCTGGTGATCTACTTGTGATCCTGCTCTGGTGTGGGGGGAGTTGGACTAGGTGATCTTCAGAGATCTCCAATCCCCACCATTCTCTGCTTGTGTCTGCACTGGGTGACTTGTGGTATTAGTCTCTAACTGAAGAGGAGGAAAAGATGAGAAAGTGTTGCTTCTCAAATCATGTGTCTTTCCATCCAGAAGTCTTTGCTTTGGCTGTCCTCCAGAGCCAGGACAAAGGCTTTTCTCATCCTACTCCAAAAGCCACAATGTTGCTGCCAGCTCCAGACCAGCTTGTTTTATGCACTGAAACAAAAAATTAAGGGAGGAAAAAAGGTTGAAATATGATGGAGCAGATTTTGAGGTTTGTAAATTAGAGTGAAAAATGCTACAAAAATAGTAGTGTGGCAACCTGTCCTTGTCTCTCTTGGAATAGGGATCTTCTTGGCACTGATGGTGGTCAAAACTCTTCAGCCCCAGAACCATAGGCTGGAGGTGGAGGCTGGCAACCTGGACAGCCCTGTGGGACCAGATATAGGGCTTGTGTGTGTATCTCCCTCCTGCTGGTTCTCTCCCTCCTGGGAAGTGCCCTCGAGACCGCTGGCTGTGGAAGGCAGCTCATGTCCTCTGTCATTTTTCAGGGTTGGTGATGAAACAAGGCTGGGGCTAGACTGTAACAGAGGACCAGCCACTGCAGTATCCCAAGTCACTAGCAACTATGGAACACTGATATGCACTTACTGACTGGTGGCACCTTTGTCTGTCAAGTAAGTGGAAGGAACAAGAACTGTCTGCTTCTCCACACCCAAAATGCAGGTGGGTGGACTTGACTCTAGACTTGAAATAAGAAGTCAGATATGAAGATCCTGTTTACTTTTCCTGATTTACTTTTTCTCCTGTCCTTCCTCCCCAGTCCTCCCTTCCACATTGAAGAGGCTTTTGATTCTGCTTTCAGAGCCTCCAAGAAAATGACAGCTGCTTTATTTCAACAGGAAGCCTCATCTAGTGTCATAGAGGTTTCAACAGTGATACATTTAGGCTGGAGGTTGTACGTCTTCTGCTCTGCTTCTCAGCCAGGAAAATGGAGTCTTCAATCTGATCAGGAAACATTTAAGGTTTGTACTTTGGGATACAAAGTCTTATAATCTTTTATGATCAGGCACTACCAAAAAAAATGCACCTACAACCCATTATTTTAGCTACTAAGAACTTGATGCTCAAACAAAATCTTGGACTGGTGTTCCTCTCAGGTTTGAGTTCCTTGGTCACTCCCATCATGCCTTATTTTGTGTTTTATTTCTTTGTTCCTGTCCATCTCAGTTATGTCTCTGCTTATTATTAGACCAATATGAGCTATGGAGATTGTTGAATTCTGTCTTTCTATCAAGCTCTTCCCTGGTGGGACCTGAGCTTACACATGTACCAGCTGTGTAGGAGGTGAGTCATTTCCAGACCAACCTGTAGATGAATGTTTCAGTCAATTTAAGTAATTTAATCTTGGGATCATAATAGTAAAAGTTGCCATGTTGGTCTTGCATCCATCCTCCCTTCCAGCTTCAAGATATCTGTGTAAAAATATCCCTCTCTAGTACCACCATATGAAATGAGTGAAACAAGAGTCATTCAAACAGTAAGGAGAAATACTGTACTGTGACTGCAATGGGATCTGCATAGTTCATGCGGTCAGGAGACAGAGCAGCCTCTGATAAGCTAGATGATGAAGGAAGACAAGGATGCTTCTGGTTTCCTCTATTCTCTGAGTTTCATGCCATGCTAATCAGAATAAATACAAATCTGCTCATGGAGATGTCTCTCCTAAGTCATCACCAAAGTCATCACCACCTTCCTGATCAAACTTGCTGTATGATATTTGTTACCTCTGTGATAATAATTCAGGTCTTATGTAGATCATCTTGTTTACAGGTTCCTAAGTTTAAGAGCTCATAGGAATGTCTCAAGTTGTGCCAGGGAAAGTATAGGCTGGATGTTAGGGGGAAGTTGTTGCCAGAGAGAGTGATTTGCCGTTGGAATGGGCTGCCCAGGGAGGTGGTGGAGTCACCATCCCTGGAGGTGTTGAAGAAAAGCCTGGATGAGGCACATGGTGCCATGGTCTAGATGACTGGATAGGGCTGGGTGCTAGGTTGGACTGAATGATCTTGGAGGTCTCTTCCAACCTGGTTGATTCTATGATTCTATGAAAATAGATTTAAAGGGAATGCTAAATATAAGATACTTGGGCAAAACAAACTGATTAATAAGTCTAAGATTCTGTTGAGCACCTTGACATCACTCAGGTACCCACGATTTTTGATGATTTGGTGCTCCAAGAAACACTATTGTGTATGTTATGAGTTGGAGACTCGTGCTGAGCTTCTGATACATCTGTGGGGGTTTATATTCTCCGTATCATTAAACAGAAATACCCCATCTTGCTTCCTTTATTGTAGTGGATAAAAGTTTACAAACTGGGCTGCCCAAGGTAGAGTCCCTACCCCTGGAGTAACTTAGAAGATGTTTAGATGTAGCACTGAGGGACATGGATTAGTGGTGGTCTGACAATGCTGGGTTAGTGATTGGACTTCATGATCTTAAAGGTCTCTTCTAACCAAAACTATTCTGTGATTCCAGAGTTCTCAGCATGAAAGATTTACTGCATAAGGTGTTGAGGGCTATGCCACACTGAATGTCCTTGGGTTGCTAATAGGGATGTCCCTTCCTTCCCCAGGATATCATTGGCTGGACACAAATGATTCAGTTTCATACCTCTAAAAAAAGTTTCATATCACTTTGTGTAAATTTTAGGGAGAGAGATAAAACTCTTTGGCTTTTGAAATGTAATTATGACACTTTTTTGATCTATTCAGCAAAACTGAAGGGGGAAGAGGCAGTCCTACAGGGTCAGAAGGACAGTCCAGGGGAAAAGTGTGAGAAGAGAGCAAACACATTGCAATGGGTAGTTTGGGAAGCAAAAAAAATGCTTTAAGATGCATTTAATAGACATACATTAGCATTTAGCCTTTTTCTTGTTGAAGGCATATTTCTAGATCTGTGGCTTTTGAAGTATCAGGTTTTGATGGGCTTTTGCTCGTGTACTACAAATGACTTTATTCTGATTTCCACCCATCCGCTAAGAGCTGCTCAAAGCTGCTGCTGCTGCAGCACTGGATAAAAAGGTGCTGGAAATGCCAAGCCTCTGCTCACTCAGAGGAAAAGCTATTCAGAGGGGTGACAATAATGCAGAATGTGGATGGATGAGGTTGATGCAGGCTAGACATGAGGATACTTTAATCAGAAGTATGTATAAGGAAATTGGGTTTTGATTTGGAGTTTTCAAAGAGTAACAGTGCCTGAAAAACTTTCTGTAGAAGCAATCCTTTAGGAGATGAGATGGGATCTGTATAGTCCAGTGCATTAGGAGAAGACAATGAGAGAGAACCATGGTAATAGTCTGGTGATGCTCAAAACTTTTTGGCTTTCTTCTGTCCCGACAAAAATAAACAATATCTTTCTTTATTTTTTTCCATATCTACAGAAAGTGCTGGCTACCTACTGGGACATGTCTGTTGTGTTCTGTAGGGAAGAGCTCCAGAAGCAGAGGTGGAATTGTTATTGGCTTGGAGAGCATGAAGACAGCCACCCACCCATGGTGAGTTTCTTATGCAGCACACCACAGCTCTGGATGTCCCCACCAGCTTAGGTGAGGCCTGAAGATACTTAAAGAGAGCCTGTAAGAAAGATGGGGACAGACTTTTTATCAGGGCCTTTTGTAACAGGACAAGGGGTGATGGTTTAAACTGAAAGAGAAACATTGAGACTACATATAAGGAAGAAATCATCACTGTGATTTCTCACACTGAAGGCAGTGAGCTGCTGGTCCAGTAGATGTGGTAAACGCCCCACAGTTACTCGGGAAAGGAGGAGTTCTTTGGGGTTCTGATCAGCCTGCTCTAGTAGCAGATGTCCCTGCTGACAGCAAGGGGCTGGTCTAAATGACCTTCAAAGGACCATTCTACTGTGCCTAATCAGTGGCTTTAGATGTAAGGTAGAAACAAGTAAAGTGGAGACAAACTTGGAAAACAGGTTTTTGGGGGTTCAGTGTTTCCAAGTGTGTGTCTTGGTGGATTTTACATTAAAAAAAGAGGAAGGAGCAATTAAGACGTGGAGCATTGCTGGGTTGCTTAGTGCAACCACAGTGGAAAATACTGATTTTGATTCCTAAAAGGTCTCTTATAACCAGAAATGTGAATTTACTGCAGGTCTAGATGGTATGGAGCCCCTTAGCAGAGCTATCAATTTCTGTCTGGGGCTAAGGAGTGCAGTTAACTTCGTAACACAAGCAATGAAAAGTTTATAGATTCTGAAATTGTGTCAGATTTGTTCCAGGATGCCCTCAAGTGTAGCCTTGAAGCTCAGGGTACGTTTAGATGCTTTGTTGATTTTGAATAGACTTCAGTATGTGAAATCACAGCTCCATCAGTATGGCAGGCAAGGAAGCAAAAGCTTTACTCATATCCCATCTATGTCAGGTATATAGACTCTGATCTATAGATTTGCTAACTAGAGAGAAGGCTGAACTTAATTGGGACTTAACAGAGTTTATGCAACTTCCAACCCCTTTTCTTACACTGTGCTGTGGCCTTGACCTGTGGTGACCTGTCCTTTTGTCCCAGTCTGCAGGCAGACATTGCCATTTGTTCTAGGGGGAAGAAGCGAGTGTGATGTGACAAGCAGACACCCAGCCCAGCTCTGGAGGGGAAATTTGTGTACATTAACCCACTTTGCTTCCTGGCCTTGTACTGGCACATTTTTTAAACGTTGGGGTTTATCTTTTCAGTTGCTTGTTTGGGTTTTGTGTGGGGTTCTTTTGTGTGTAGGGTTCTTTCTGGGCTCTAGTTTTTCAGTTGCTTGTCTGATTTTTGTTTGGTTGGTTAGGGTTCTTTTTTGTTTGTTTTGTTGTGAAGAAGAAAGTCTTCCTCTATTTGGAAGAAAAAAACATTAAACCAGCATGCAGTGAATTAGATGGTTCTGACAGAACTTAAAGTATGAAGAAAAGCTGACATATGCATATTTACAAAGATGCTGAGGGGACTGGAAGCATTTCTGTGAGGAGGAAAGTCTGAGAGACTCAATAGCTAAAGGGTGGGGGTCAAGAGGATGAGGCTAGGCTCTTTTCAGTGGTTCCCAATGACAGGACAAGGGGCAGTGAGCACAAACAAGAACCCAGAAGGTTCCATCTGAACATGAGGAAAAAACTTTGGTGTGAGGGTGCTGGGGCTCTGGATCAGGCTGCCCAGTGAGCTTGTGGAATCTCCTTCTCTGGAGAGATTCCAAACCCACCTGGACATTGTGATTCTGGGAAAGCTGCTCTGGGTGGCCCTGCTTTAGCAGGGGAGTTGGACTAGGTGATCTTCAGAGGTCCTTTCCAATCTCCACCATTCTGTGATTCTGTGATGTTGCAGCACATTTACTGTTCATTGACAAGAACATAAAAATCACTTTGCTGTTTGTCCTGCAGTCCTGAGCTTTACATGTAGGGATCAACATATCCTACCTTCTGCTTCACCTTCTAGATGTGGTATGAAGAGCAATCTTGGTGAAATTCTCTGTTATTTTGAGGGTAGAACTGTTCAGTCACATAGGGTTAGGCAGCAACAGCAGTATCTTAATGTATTAAGGTGCTGGGAGATGTGCCAACATTAATATCTCACTCATAATGTGAGTGAGCAATGTATTCTCATCCTCAAAAAGCCACGAAGAGGTTTTGGCTGAAGGAATATGATACATGTGTTACTTGGCAGTTTAAGCATAATTTCTTTGGCTATTTTCCTGAGTATTTTCTTCTTCCTCCCCCACAATTAGATGGTTAAAGGACAGCATGCAATACTTATTACTAGATTTCAAGGTTCTGCTCTGCTCTTCTTTTCTTTCACCTTTAGCTGGATGTTGAAATGCTAAAATTCATGTAGGAGACCACAGGCTCTTTTATCAAGCATGAAGCAGGCTGAGACACATCATCTCCTGTACAATGCTCTGCCAGCTCACCTGGTGTTGCCTCGCTTGTCCTGGGGTTCTTGACAGAGCTTTGCCCCGTGCTGGTGTAGAGCCTTATTTTTACTTGCAGCCTCATTGGGATTTGACTCAATCTGAAGTTTTACAAGCACAGAAATGTCTAAAACTAATAAACATTTCATACACGTGTCAAAAGATGCTTACAAAGCAGCCAAACCATGTGTTTCTTAACAGCTCAGGGTAGGAGGATGGACACAGAAAAAAATCCCACCCCACAATGCATCTTAGGTTTGCCAAGTTCCTGCAGCCTGAGAAAACTTTTAAAGATGAGTTATAAAGCCCAGACTAATGGAGCTTTAATGGAAGTGCTGACACAACCTAAACCTGGGCAGTGTGGACATACCACTACAACAGCCCCACACAATGACCCACTGAGGACCCCATCGCTCTTTCCAAAGCGCTGTCCTTGGGGGGATTAAGACATGAGGAGCTCATGAGCTTGCTCCCCCTCCTTTCTTTTTGTGCTTGTGAGGAAGAGATTTGGCAGGTGGCCTTGGTAAGCTCATGGAGAAACAAAAAGAGCAGCTATCAGTGCAAAACGGAGTGGCTTCTAATGCAGCTGTGGTGACTGATGGCCACGGAGCCTCTTTGGCCTCTGCTTCAAACAACCACAGTACTGGGTTTATTGTGGGGCTTAGTAGAAAAGGCTCTTACAGTCATGGTCCAAAGTGTCATATTTATCTCTGAAAAATCCTCTGCTGCTTGTTGATTCTTTGATGTTTTTTTTTGAGAGATGAAGATGTTTGCAGTGAGTAGATGGAGAGGTTTGGATTCTGAATGTTATTTCATCCTAAAAAAGATGGATTTTGGAGGGAGTCTATCTGTGTGCAGACATGTGTCACTTCTGATAGATATAGGTGTGTATGAGTACATGAAGCCTTGCTGAGTATACAGCAGCTGGCTTGCTTTTATCACCAGCTTTTGCCATAAAAAGTTCAATTCCAATAATCAAATTAGAGTCAAGGCAAACCCTGTACAGGTGAGAGGAAATCTGTGAGTATGATCAAAACCACGTTTCAGTTTCAGGACGAAATCGTGGGCTACAGGGAGGTACATCTGTAAATTATACAGGAAGCTTTCTTCACCAACTGATTCACCCTGACAGTTTTACTGGAGTATATGAAAATTAGTATTAAAGATGTGATATGTAGGCTTCTTTCCAGGAATTCCAATCTGGTTTCAATAAAATGAAAACACTGATTGGAAGTGAAGTTGCCTTCCGGTTTTGCCTTTGGCTATTATGTGTTCATTCGTGAAATGACTGAATTCCACAACTACTTTTAATATTCACCTTTTGAGTTCATCTCCCATACTGGACACATTGGAATGATTAAAATAGCACTGCCTCCTGAAGCTGGATTCTCTTTAATTTGAAACAGTCTAGGTGCTGAGGAGGAAAAAAAAATAATCCTAAAAAGAAATAATAATCATAATAATAAATGACTGCTCTAAGTCCATCCTTTCTTAGCATCAAGTTGCTTCCATGCCTGTTTAGGGTAGAATACTAATAAAGAAGAGTGGTTTCAAGATTAAACACCTTGTGCTTCTCAAATAGCTGTGCATGGAAGACCTAAAAGGCATAGTTTGATGCTGCCCATTCTCTGTCTCTGCAGGTTGCTCCTCCTGATGTTTGCTGGCTGAAATTTTTGCATGATCTGGTGCTCTATGCTTTTTCGTGCTGCTGTGCCTTGGCAGCTGTGTTGCAGTGCGTGTTAGTGCCATTGCATGGTCTGCCCCGACACAGGCAGCTCCTGCTGCTGCAAGACCAGTGCCTGGAAAAAAGGGTGTGGAGCCAGGAGGTAAGACATCTGCAGCCTTGCGATACAAATGATTGCATTTTACCTTATTGCTCAAAACAGGTTGGAATCTTGATCTTGGTAGATTTTTTGCATGCCAGCTGAGCACACTAGCTTCTTGCAGAGTAGGAGTGATTTTGTGTGTTAAGTAGCTCATAAAGAAATCCAAATTCCCATGTACTGGCTAACACCTTCCAGACTCTCTCGGTGTTTAGAAACAATATTTTCCTAGGGCTGGGAAAACTAACTTAATTGTATTCAGGAAGGTGATGGCTGGAGCTCTTGGCTGTTCTCTTGGGAGAAGCCGTGGAGCAGAAGTCACTGTGGCACTTGCAATATTGAAAGTTTTAACTCACCATGACTTAACAGTTGATTAAATGAGTTAGCTTCCTTCATTTCTTACATCAAAAAAAATGGTAGTTGGGCTGAGGTGACTAATTCATAGAGCATGCCCAAAGTAGGAAAACAAAGCTATTGAAGGGTCTAGAAACAAAGGCTGATGAGGAGCAGCTGAGGGAACCGAGGTTGGTTAGTGTGAAGAAAAGGAGGCTGAAGGGAGATCTTCTCAGTCTCTACAGTCTCTGACAGGAGGTTGGATAGAGGTGGATGTTGGCCTCTTCGTCCTATTATTTGCTAATTGGAAAAGAGGAAAGGAGCTCAAGTTACCCCAGAGGAGGTTTAGGTTGGATATTAGGAAAAATATCTTCCCTGAAAGGATTGTCAAGGCTTGGAGCAAGTTGCTCTGGGGCAGTTCCTATCCCTGCATGGATTTCAGAGCTGTGTAGATGTGGTGCTGATGGACATGGTTTAATGGTGACCTGTCAATGCTGGGTTTGTGTTTAGACTTGATGATT
Organism: Pogoniulus pusillus; assembly: GCF_015220805.1. Classification (NCBI taxonomy): domain Eukaryota; kingdom Metazoa; phylum Chordata; class Aves; order Piciformes; family Lybiidae; genus Pogoniulus; species Pogoniulus pusillus. Next base: position 39,493,796 of record NC_087269.1, read on the forward strand.
TTAAAGGACTCCTCCACTACGATTCTAAAGCTTTCCAATGGTCTGTGTTTATGGAGGGCTTTCCCTGAGAAAAGCCCCACACTTTGCTCTCCACTGGGTTTTTTTTGACCACTGGTTGCCCATGCATTTTTAATCTGTTTGGGGAATGTGGGCATTTATGGCATCCTCTTTTTAGGACATTTAAGGGGATGTTTTCTCCTTGGTGCCAGTGGAGGTCCCAATGCTGGGCACCACTGTGCCTAACATCAATTGCTATGGACTAGAAGGACACCTATAATAAACAAATAATGAAAACTTTAACACCTCTGTAGAACAAAGGAATGCCCAGGGAAGTAATTTCAACCTCTGTACTCAGTCACCTATCCAAGGCTGTTGTCCAAGGCAATCTTTAATTAAATTTTGGATTCTGTTACTTAGACATCCACTTCTGATGCACTTAACATATTTTGCAGAGAGAAGAATTGAAAATGTCTGGTTACGTGCAGTCAAGGTCATGCATAAAACAGTGTCTAGGATCATGGAAAGTTGAAGAATTTAATCAAAATAGTGCTGTATAGTTTAGTGTGTTTTGTAAGATTAGGAGGGGCACCCATAATGCTGTCAATGTGGAGCTCATTTGAACACTCTCAAATTATTGAGCTGCAGAGCAAACCTCAGCACAGCCTAAATTTTCAACAGTAGTGTTGGCAACAGAAACTCTTCCTCTGCACTGGAGAGGAACAAAATAGCACTACACTTGTACTTGCTCCCAGTGGTGTGACAAACTGGAACACAGAAGTCCCCCCTCAGTGTGAGGAGAAACATGTTTGGTGTGAGGTGCTGGAGCCTTGGAGCAGGTTGCCCAGAGAGGTTGTGAGGTCTCCTTCTCTGAAGAGATTCAAAACCCACATGGACATAGTGATCTCAGGAAAGCTGTTGTGAGTGCCCCTGCTTTAGCAGGGAGTTGGATTAGATGATCTCCAGAGATCATTTCCAACCCCTACAATTCTGTGATTATGTAGACCAAAAGTCCATTGTCTTCCAGGGTGGGGGGAAATAAAAGCAGTTGCAAGTTTGGGGCTATCAGCCCCTTTGTACTTTAAGTGCTGCTGGAAAGAGGTAGAGGGTCAGCACTATATAAGTTTAGATATCTGCAACTCCTGACCAAAGAAACTCTCAGTATTTCAAAGTGCATGGGAGTCCACTGAATACCATGAGGTGTGGTGAGACAGAGTACTTCTGTCTTGCTTCAGGTGATTGAGTCCCTACCCCAACCTCATGAGACACATCAAAGAAGAAGTGGGCAAGGGGTCTGAGATGGGAAGGATGACTGGAGGGCCTGAGCCTTCTTCCAGAGGTTTTCTTCTAATCCAAGGTCAGCAGGGGTACTAGTGGCCACATAGAGCTTATGGAAGAGGTAAAGGAAACCCTCCCTCCTTTGAAAAGATCTCATTCTGTAATTAGAGAAGGAATTAAATTTGATGCCTGTGTTAGTATATATATATGTATATATATTAATATTTAGTGTGCATATTAAATATATAGATGGTCTTAGTCATTAATATTTTCATAACCTTAGCTCCAAATGTCCTCTTTTTCCCCTAAATGAAGCCAAATACTAATTCTTTTTAGGCATGTAACCTTATAACATTGTGCTTTCCTAAATGCTGGAGTCAGTTTTGCCCATCTTCAATCTGTTCTAAGGGTTCTGTGCTCCCCTTTTACACTCCAGAAATTAGTTTAATTCTCAAAGTCAGTTGCACACCTTTATCTTCTTCTTCTTTTTTTTTTTTTTCACTTTAGTTCACAACTTTTTAACGTTGTTCATTATCAACTGAAACTTGTTTATGGGTTAGTCTGCCAGCTGCTTTCCAATAAAAGGTGTATTATCTTCCTAAGCAATGATGTAAAGTGCAGCGATGACGCTAAATGGTTTACTTGACTGGAAAGGGATGAGGCATGGGTTGGACTGGATGATCTTGGAGGTCTCTTCCAACCTGCTTGATTCTGTGATTCAATTTACTTCTCACTAACTCTTTCTTAAGGCAAATGGATGTGAAGGATGTGTTTGTGTGGCAGGGTTCTCATGGCTTTTCTAGGCTTCTTCCATCACTCTACCTCAAAATGTTGGTCACCTGTCAAGCAAAAAAGGAAGTTACCATAGAATCATAGAACAGTTTGGTTTGGAAGGGACCTTAAAGATTATCTAGTTCCAGTTCCCCTGCCATAGGCAGTGGCAGTTTCCAGCAGACCAGATTGCTCAGCCTGACATTGAGTGTTTCCAGGAAGGTGGCATCTGGAACCTTGCTGGGCAACCTGCTCCAGTGTCTTGCCACCCTTTCTGTAAAGAACTTCTTCCTAATATCCAGTCTAAATCTGCCCTCTTCCAAGTTAAAATATTTCTTCCTCATCCTATCACAACAAGCCTTTGTAAAAAGTCCCTCCATGGCTTTCTTGTAAGCCCCTTTCAGATAACAGAAAGCCACTAAAAGGACTCCTTGAAGCCCTCTCTTCTCCAGGCTGAACAGACCCAACTTTTGCATCCTGTCCCCACAGGAGAAGTATTTCAGCCCTCTGATCATCCTTGTGGCCCTCCTCTGGGCACACTCTAGCAGTTCAATATCCTTCATGTGTTGGGAGTCCCAGAATCAAACACAATAGCTTTGGGCCCTCACTCCAAGAAAGACATTGAAGTGCTGGAGTGTGTCCAGAGAAGAGTAATAAAGCTGGTGAAGGATCTGGAAAACAAGTCTTCTGAAGAGCAGCTGAGGAAATTGAGATTCTTCTTCTCAAAGAGGAGGAACCTGGGGGGAGACCTCATTGCTCTCTACAATTCCCTCAAAAAAGGTCAAAGTCAGGTAGGGGTTGGCCTCTTCTCCCTAATATCAGGTGAAAGAACAAGAGGAAACAGCCTGAAATTGTGCCAGGGGAAGATTAGATTGAATATTAGGGAAAAAAAAATTGTTTCCTTAAGAAGTGGTCATGTTGGAACAGGCTGCCCAGGGAGGTGGTGGAGTCACAGTCCCTGGAGGTGTTTAGGAAATGTGTGGACGTGGCACCTGGGGACATGTTTTAATGGCCATGGTGGTGTTAAGGTGACAATTGGACTCAATGACATTAGAAGTCTTTGCCAACTAAAACAATTCTATGATTTTGTGGTTCTATAAACCCCTTCCTCTTAAAACACCTTGCATCTTGCTGCTCCCCACCTTCTGCACCACCCCCCAAAATCTTCTCCTTGCCCCCTTCCAACCCTGCTAACTACTAACTCATAAAACATATCAGCTGGGTTTATTACTTTTAACCATCTTTCCAATTGTGCTATAAAATAAAGGCAGATGCCATTTTAAGATCTTATTATTATCAAGGGCCAACTCCTCCAGCAGCACCTGCTTAGCGGCAATCTGCTTGTTTATAGTCCCTTTTTTTTATAGGTGACAGTTTAAGGTGGCTGTTCTCCTGTTACAAAGAGTTCTCTTTAATGTGGCAGAAGTGGCAGGCACAGTAGGTGAGCTCCTTCCTTTCATCCAGTGATATTGAGATGGGGTCGCAGGTTCACCTGTGATTTTTGCTTGACAGCTTCGCCACACACATCAGGCTCTGCCAAATGCTCCGCCATTAATTTATGATTTAAAGTAATTAACTTTTGCTGATTAAAGTAATTATTTCAAGTGCATTGCACTCAGGCCCAAATGATGCACACAGCCCCCTCTCCAGTTTGAGCTAGCAGCATGCCAAGTGCTTAAAAGCTGCACCAGGGAGCTCGCAGTGGCTTCTGCCAGTCTAACAGATCTGCCATGTTTATGGCTGACTTGTACTAACTGCTCATTTTAATGCTGGATCCTGGCAGAACACTGACACAGTGTGAAACCTTCATCCGGTAAACAAGACAAGCTTCAAATTGGTGACATCGATGACAGTGAAAACTGTTTAAATGAATCTTGCCTCCAGCCTTCCAGAGGTATTATGTTTTTTGAGCGCTGCTCCTTCTCCAGATTGGCTGTTAAACAATTTACAGCTTTATCCAGCCTCTGCCTTTAGCGTGATGCAGGTGCAGAATTCAGGCTTCTCTAGCATATAGGAAGGCAAGAAAAAAATATCTCCCACCCTCCCCCCCAAAAAAAACCCAAAGCAAAACCTAACACCAAAAAACCCTGAGATCTCAGCAAAACCTTTTCAAGTGACTTCAGATGGGAGAAACATGGAAAAGGAGGTTCCTTTGAAAATAAATCTTCTCTTTTGAAAGCCTACACTTGTTGTGAAGCTGCCTGCCATCTCCTCAAGTTCACGTGTTTTGTGTAGGAGCCAAGACTGGCTAGTTGTATTGTGTCTTCTCCACACAGAAGAAGGATGCCCAGCAACCCCTGGCTGCAGCAGAGCAGCGAGGCTGCTGTGTTGTGGAGAGCTGCCAGTGCTGGGTGCTGTTGCAGCAACTCGCTTTGTCTCCTTGGCACAAGATGCTTCCAAACCCTCTCTTTTCTCTAGGGAACACATTCCACAGGAATATCTTCTCACAAGCAGCTGTGGGTTTTTTGACAACTGCCCTGTAAGTGAACACGAGCAAAGTGATATTTAAATCTGTAGGAAGGAAAATATCTGTGCTGGAAAAATATATTCCCAATACTATAACTACACTTAACTGAAAATAATTTCCTTTAAAAAGAAAAAAAAAAAGGGGGAGAGAGAAGAAAAACAGTTTTGTTTGAGAGTTGGGGGGGTGTTTGTTTTTTTTTTTTCCTGCTTCACTGGAATGATTCAGTTTTAAAAAAAGCTATTCCCATTTTCTCCCTCTCCCCTTCCAGTGCAACTGTAAAGAAATGTAATTTCATCTGTAATAAAGCACCTGATGGGCAGTGATCCCTGGCAAACAGTATTTCAGCTTAATGCTAAGCGTTGAAAAAACATCATCGAAAAATAAAGATGCCAAGAAAAATCATCTGCATGCTCGCTTGGCAGTCGTCCTCGGAAATGTAGAGGGGTAGCTCCACAACAAGACTGATTTTTGGTTGGTTGGTTGTGTTGTGGTTTTGTTGTTTTCTTTTTTTTTTTTTTTTTTTTTCCCTTGTTTTCTGGTATGAATGAAGCTTGGGAAGAAGAGGTGAGTTCAGGAGGTAGAATGGTGATCACACCATGAAGGAGAGCAGGGTGCTGGTGGCCGAGGAAATCAGCTTGCTCAAGCTCTTCACTTGCTCTGGTAAGCAAACACTGAGCTCACTGCCAAATTGGGGCAGTTTTGTGCTGCAAGCAAGCCCAGGCATTGAGCTAAGAGAACTAACCTTGTTGCTGAGGAACCCCTGCTAGAGTAATGACACTACCTTATCATTTCTAAGGTTTTCCCTCCACCCTTGGCCTCTTTTGTGCACACTGTGTGCTCTGAACACACTCTGGCCAACTTTTTGGAGAAAATATTAGTGCTTCTTTCTAAGAACTGATTGGTAAAAGGCAATTTTTTAAATGCACACCAAAAATTGAGACTACTTATCTTCACTGTTTCTGGTTTATATTTCCAGGTTTCCGCATCATAGAATCATAGAATTGTTACAGTTGGAAAATACCTCTAAGATCATCGGGTCCAACCATCAACCCAACACCACGAAGGCCATCAAACCATGTCCCAAAGTGCCATGTCCACATGTTTTTTTGAACACCTCCTCCAGGGAAAGTGACTCCATCACCTTCCTGGGCAACCTATTCCAATGTCTGACCATTCTTTCTGTAAAGAAATGTTTCCTAATATCCAATCTAAACCTCTGCTGGCACAATTTCAGACCATTTCTTCACATCATGTAACATCTGGTGTCTCCAAAAATGTAATAAGTCTAGAAAATTAATCTAGGAAAAAAAACTCTTGGGATTTACTCAAGGACAGATCCAAATATCTCCTGAAATGGTCAAGAGCCAGTTAACTGATTCAACTTCTTTCAAGTCTACTATTCTCTTTGCAGGTATTCCAAGCTCAGGTGATCCTCTCTGGTTCTTGTTCAAGGAAAGCAATCATAATCCCCAAAGTGTTGCTTCTGGGTAGGTAAGTTCAGGAAGCAAGATGACAGAGGTTGTGAATGGCTGTGTCTGATGCAAGGAAGGTTGTCAAAGCTTGACTTTCACGCTGACAGCAGTGGTGATGCCACCTTGGGTGTCCATATGAAATACCAAGGTAAATCAAGTGGTTAGAGGTGGCTGGCTCTCCTTAGACTTATTAACTGGATGTCTTTAAATATTTTGGGGTCCTGTGTGGGTGTTGAAACAGTTAGGGCTGAGTAATTCTGCTCCTGGGAAGAGCATCCTGAAGTAGAGCCCCTGCCTGAGTTTTGCCTTGTGTTGAGCCATAACAGCAATGAAAATACATAGAATCATTGGCTAGTTTGAGTTGGAAGAGGCCTTAGACATCATCTAGTTCCACTAGCAGGGACGCCTTCCACTAGATCAGATTAAAGCAACCCATCCAACCTGTCTTTGTCCAACCTGGTCTTGAACACTTCCAGGGAAGGGACATCCACAGATCCACAACCTCCCTGGGAACTTGTTCCAGTGTCTTACCACCTGCACTGTAAATAATTTCTTTCTAATATCCATATCTCCCCTCTTCCAGTTTCAGTCTATTCCCCTTTGTTCTGTCACTACAAGCCCTTGTGAAAACTTCCTCCCCAGCTTTCCTCAGGTACTGGAAGGCCAGTGTAAGATCTCCACAGAGCCTTCTCTTCTCCACCCTGAACAGCCCCAACTCTCTCGGACTCACATGAGATCTGGTCAGATAGAAATGGTACAGAGCAAAAGACAACAGGTAAAAAGCATCAGAAATGCATCTTGTAGCTGAAACAGGCCCTTTAAATTGAATACCTCTAAAGCACAGAATTATTAACAGCATAAAAGCACCATTACCAAATGGCACAATATATCAGCAGCTCTGGGTGCCAAATCAAACCAAGGTACATAATACTAATGGGCAAAATGGTTGTGTTTAAACAGTTGTCTACTTATTAAATCTAATTCAGGACATGCCAAACAAGAGGTTAAGATTTTCCTCTGAAGATAAATTGCAGACACTGTACTGTTTTTAATGTATCATGGAGAAGCCAATTCTATTAAAAAAAAAAAGGCACAAGGACCAAACCAAATATTTTTTTTCCCAAAAGCTTTACCTCTAATGGCAGCAATACCTCTGCAGGTTGCTAAAAATTAATTTTGGTTGTGCTGTATTAAATCCTCCATACAATCCAGTACCTAATTTTTTAATTTTTACAACCCTTCTTCACAGCATCTTTGGGGATTAAAATTCAGAGCTCTTCTCAAACAGGCCAGACAAGCTGGAATTAGTGCCTTGTGACTTTTGGGCTGGATAAGGTATAACGTTAGCATAACTATTTTCCTGCTATATCATACCCCTTCAATAGGAATAAGTGCACTTACTTGACTCAATCAGCCATCTGTGACTCCATCAGCCACAGTGGAAACTAATGGTAATTGCCAATTGTTAACCAGACAATAGCAGATGCTAACTTTAATATCCAACAGTGCTCTTCTGAGCATCTTTATGGAGACACAGCCTCATTTTAATACATGCTTTCTTGCCCTGAAATACAGCAACTTTAGTAAAGGTTGATTAGCCCAGCTACGTGACTTGAAGTGATGAACTTTGAGGAATGGCAGGCAACGTTCCTGTGTGACCTTCTCTAGGTGAAACTGCCTTGACAAGGGAGTTGGACTTGATGATCTCCAGAAGCCTCTCCCAACCCCAACCATTCTGTGAGTCTGTGTGATGTTCTCTTTCTGGGCAGTAATGTCTATAATGCAAAAATGCAGAAAATTGGAATGACAATTCTTCATAAACCAGGGTTGGGTTTTTTTCCCCAGTTAAATTTCACAAAGAGCCGTGGACTGGATGCTAACACAGCAGCAATGTCTTTCCTGGCAGTGTCCTTGCCTCCTATTAGATAATCAATTAGTCTCAGAACATTAAAAAGCAAAATGCTGCAACAGGATTTTCCACCAAATTCCAAAATATTTACTAAAGGATTTCATTGCTCTCTTTTATTTACATCTAAGCATGAAGTCCGTGGCTACAGAGCATAATGCCCTTGTTCTGGCACCAAGACAGCTTTGCAACCTCAGCCCCGGAGGACATCTGGAGTCTTCTGGGTCTCGGCAGGTCCTTTTCGCAGAGATTTGCTTGCCTCAAGTAATGAATGAGCCCATTTTCACTTTGACTGTGGCCTGCAGTCTACCAGAGACATTAGGAGCAATTTGTAGTCAACGTGCAGGTCTGTTCCATCTAAAATATTATCAATGAGCTTGTCAACCCAAGCCTTAACCTTCTTTGTTATTTTCATCTGCTCCTCTCTCAGATGTCTCTCCTCGTACCCATAACCTCTGAAGACTAGCAACAGGATGTCATACACCTGTTTTGCTCAAGGCTGGGACTTGGAGCCCTGTGCGATATTGTGTAGGCATTGGCTCGCTTGCTGCTTTGCTCAACGTATATGTCAGAATGTCAGATGATAGTTGTTGTATCTGCAGCTGTTGCATGAGCAGAGTGCCAGGGGCACAACTTTCCTGCAGTGAGCTTTAATTTGCTCTCCCCTCCCTGAAGAGCTTCCGCGCTTCACCTTGCTGCTGCTGCTTGCTGCTTGCTGCAGCTGGAGGAGAGCTCAGCCCACGTGCAGCTGAGGATGCGAGACGGCAGGGAGGGAGGCAGGGAAAAGGAGGCAGCAAACCTCAGCGATGGCCAGGGTAAAATTTCACCTGGGCTGAAGGTGCTGGAAAGCACTATTTTTGTCTTTGCTCAATGAGGCATTTTACTAATTGTTTGCAGGAAGCTATTGGACACACTGAGGGATTTATATTTGCCCGAGTCAGTCTGTAGTAGATTTGGATGCTGTTCCAAGAGAGCTACTGGTAGCCTAAATAAGCCATAACCTGCCAAGATATTCATGTGAGATCTGACTAGGTTTTTGACTGCTCTCAGAATTAGGTTGACAATCAAAACAGATGTAGAATGAGGCTGCAACTGGATTGCCAAAGGCAAAAAAAAAAAAAACCCAACCTCCTGTCAAATTCTTTAAAGGAGCAAGCTGATAAACCATTGTAATACATGGGAATAGTGGACATTAACCACTAGGCAAGGGCACATATGTCCACCTTCAGATTTGGTCGGGGTGGTGGATTTGTTTTACAAATTAAGTAGTAAGGGCATTTGGGGAAAAAAAGGCTTTTAAAACAGAGTGAAACTTTTAAAAGGCACAACATAACTACATGAATATTGCAAGATGTTTCTCAAGGTTTCAGGGAAAAAAAAAGTACATGCTTTTGTAGGATTGCTGCATTTCCAAGTAACATCTTGGGATAGCACAGATCATCTGTAATTTAAGAGAAGAAAGCAATGAAGAGTTTGATTAAAAAGTCATATAATTCTGTATTACTGGGTATTGCTTTGGTTGCATCTATTATTCAAGTAGACATGAAACATTTTGTCTTTCATTTGAAATGTTGACTAAATCAAGGCTAAATATATAAAACAGGACTTCATCTTTAATAAGGAAGGATATGGTGGTCTAACATCTACATCTGTGCCTTGTCTTAGAGCTGCAACTCATAATTCTTGCATCTAGGTCCTCATGACAGGAAAGGAGAGGGTTGGTTTGTTCTTTTTCTGGGATGAAGCACAAGCGTGAAAGACGCTGGTAGGAGAAAAAAAAAAACCCAACTGGTTTGCAGCTGCCTGCTGCGCAAATCACCGGCTGAAAGGACATCTCTGGAGGTACAGATGCAACAGCATCTAAGGTCACTGTATGGTAGGTTTTCATGGTCTTTCAGGATAAGGATGATTGACAAATATTTAATGAAACCTTTCCTTGAAGAAAAATGCTGATTCATTCAAAAAAGGAACCGTTCACAGGGTTTGTTTCCATGAACAGCCCAGCTTGGAAGACAGCAGCAGGACAAGCCATGATAGTTTCCAAGAATGTTTTACTAATCCATCATTTATTTGTTTTCTTTTTTTTTTTCTTAATTACCTTGGCTTTTTAAAATGTAGTTTATAGGCATTTCTCAGAAAGACAGACGTTTCAGAATGATAGAGATTGAATGATATTACAACCTCAGAAATATCTTGAAGGACTTTTGCTAGGCAGAAAAGCTGCTTTCCTTATTTTATGTCTTGACTAGCTACATAGGAGTCAGAAGTGTAAAGTTTCTTTTGCCCCAACCTACCACATAAACACTGCCAATTTCCCAAAATGTTCTGTTTAGAAGATAAAAATATCCAAAACACCTCCTCAGTTGCCTGGATCTCCTTGGGATGCGCACAGCGGGTAGCATTAACCTATCTTGAATCTCCAGGGAGGGGGTTCCTGCAAGGGCTCTGTGTGGTCAGGAACCCAGCACTCTGTTGTCATCATCAGATTGTTGTCTACTGCACACAAGCCAGAACGCCTGGGAATGTGCCTGCTGTGGAATTGGGCTGCTAGCCTGTGCCTAGCAAGTTGGCTTGATGGTCACTTGGCACGCACGGCCCATGGCACTGAATTCAACAGTGCTGCACAGTTGAGCATTAGAGGACCAGGTCCCTGCTGGCAAAATCACTCTCTCTGCTCCATCTATAAAGATGGATTGGTCCAAGTGGAGCATCAGGTCTTCAAGTCCAAAAATAAGTTGGAAATCTGAGCTCAGGTCTCTCTGACATCCTGGCCAAATCCTCCCTTGCAGGGGCAGGAGGTGCTTTGTCCTGTGGGGACCTCGGAGAACCTCTGAGCTTGCAAAGCATAGAAACTCCCAGAACAACAGGTCCTTGACATTTCTTTTGGCTTGCCTCCCCTTCCTCTTCTTTCCAGGAGGATGCCCTGCCTGTATTAATACTTCTATAATCTTTTTAATTAAAACTAAATCTATTTTTGATACCTTGCCACCAGATCCAACTCTGTAATCCCAAGTGAAGGACAAATTCCCTCCACTGCAGCATAAGGAAATGTCATTTCTTGCACTGTATTTCTAATCAAGTTCAGCACCCTCTGCTTGTACCCTTCTTTTTTCTTTCCCTTTTCCCCCCTTGCTTAGTAGTCAATGCTTTCATATCCTGGTTAGATCTTGATAGGAAAATACAAAAACATGTCAAGAGAGTGGTTCAGTTACAAATGGAGTGCAAAATACTATTTTGGAGAAAGCCCATTTGTGTGTGATTTCTAGCCTAATTCTGCAAACCCTGGTGGTTTGGAGAGTTTAGCATCCAGAGGTTTGGGTTCTTGCCCAAACTAACCCTAAAATGCAAACTTTTGGAAGCCTGCCTTTCAGTTCACTGTGCGATATAAATAGCTCTGCTAGGAACAAACAAAGGAGGTATTGCTTCAAGCAGCCAAGAGAGACTGCAGGAAACACATGATCGGGATGCCTTTTGGTATCTCGGGCTGTGCTCTGTCTTCTGCCTTAGCAATGCTGCAAGTTTGAGATGTGCTGTTGCTCACTCTGCTATTAATTGTAAATTGATATCAAAACTAAGTTGTGATCAGTTTTGGGCCTCTCAATACCGGAAGGACACTGAGGTGTTGGACCAATTCCAGAGAAGGACTACAAAGCTAGTGAAGGGTCTGGAGAGCAAGTTTGTGAGGAGCAGCTGGGATTCTTCAGTTTGGAGAAAAGGGGGCTGGAGGGAGACGTTTTTGCTCTTTACAATTCCCTTAAAGGAGGTTGAAGTGAGGTGGAGGCCAGTCTCTTCTCCCTAGTAACAAGTGATAGGGCAGGAGAGAATGGCCTCAGGTTGCACCAGAGAGAGTTTAGGTTGGATATTATGAACAATTTCTTTCTTGAAGTGCTTATAAAGCCCTAGAACAGGCTGCCTTGGGAGGTGGTAGACTCCTTGTCCCTGGGAGAGATCGAAAAGCCATGTGGATGTGGTGCTAAGGGACATGGTTTAATGGTGGACTTGTCAATGTGGGGTTACTTGTTGGACTTCATCATCTTAAATGTTTCTCCCAACCAAAACTATTCTATGATTCCATAATATAATTGTGTCTGGGTGGCAGAAGGCAATGACTCCTCAAAACATTTATCCTCCTCTGTCAGGTGGGGGCTCAGTTATCACAACTCCTCCCAAAAAAGCAAATTTTAAAATATTCAGTAAAGTCCTTCTCAGAGTGGCTTTTGTGTTTTTTTAGTGGAGCTCCCATCTTAGATGACAGTGTATCATGTTCCTCACTCTTGCAAGCACCACAGAGGAAGCGCTCAGGCCTCTCTTGCTCCTGCATCCTTTTCCAGGTGAAATGAGAGCTGCTGAAAGAGAGCAATGATAAAACAGTTTGCAGCCTTTTCTTTTTTTTTTCTTTCTCTTAGAAATTACCTGAATTGACAAATATATTTATATCTGCATGCACAAGTTCAGCCCTGAACAGGTAACAAATCAACTGTCTGAGAAATTAGAAGCCATTGGGTATGTGGCTTTCCTGTGCCCTTAGCACCCTCTTCTATAATTTGGGGTATTTTGCTCTTCTGAAAGCCAGATCTTTACAGCAGAATGCAACTTTAAAGGGTATATGTTGAAAAAAAAAAAAAGAAGAAAAGGAGTAAACACCAATTTGTGATTCAAAGGCAGAACATCCTGGGATCTCAGGCCAAGTCTCAGAATCCTGGTGAAACCGCAGAGCATCCTTACCGCTCAGCTGACGTCTGGATATTTATGGGACCTGTAAGAAAAATCAGACCGCTTTATCTGCATCACCTTTCTCATGTTCCCTTTCTCTTTGTGGCTGCTCCTCTTTGATGACAAGTTGCTGTAAAATTGCCACTCAGCCAGACCTTCTTTTTAACTCTTCTGTGCCTTCCCTGACCCCTGTTCTTTCCATTTGGCAGAGCCCAGCAACCAGAGCCCTAAATCACCCTCCTGCTCACAGCAGGCTGGGGAGCGTTGCCTCTCCCCGACTTCCAGCTGGCGCCTGCTCTCAACTCCTGGTTTTCTTATTCCTCTGGGGACAAGGAGCATTCTCACGCTGTCCAGAAGCCAAGGGCTGGGCTACTAAAGAGAGACCACTGATGAATGGCATCAGGGTTTTTCCATAACTCTCTGTTACTAATCAATGAGCTTGTCTGACATCCTGGCAGCACAGCATTGGAGAATAGCTGTCGATAGCGCTTTCTGGTGCCGTGAGGAAATGGCAAGCTGGAATGTTAGCATTACATCATTGATGGTGGCTGGTTATCGATGTCATCATTCCTGTCACTCACCTGATATATACAGCCTGCAGTGACTTACTTCCTCCAATCTATAGAGGTATGGATTTGAAAATAAACATCAATAACATGAAAATCACTGCACAATGGAGATGATGCTAACTCAAAGTGGTGATAGATCTTGGATTCTCTCTTGCCTGTTTCTATATTTCACTCTGATAAAGGCTATGCATGGTCAGTTGCCTGTGTCATTTGAGATAGATCAGATATTTGGGTTAAAATAAGGGTTTGAATACCCAGTGCCTTACTCTCAAATTGCCTATGGATTAATGTGTAGATCATGTGTGCATAATAATGTCTGTAATGATAGCTTGCTTATTTATTGCAACAAAATTCTGTTGCCTCATTGCATCAATCTTAGCTATCCTGCAGAACAGCCTTGAGGAGATACTTTTGCCTTGCAATCCTTTATTCTACATGCACCATTTGCTCTTAAAAAGGAGATGCAGAAATGCGGACGATGGCCCTTTTCTTTTCTTAGAGGCTGACTCCTGGAGGTCTGGCTTCCAGTGAGCAGCCAACACGAGCATGAGCACCTGTGTCCTGATGCCAGACAGCTGGCACGCTCCATGCGTGCCACGGCTCACCATCTGTGCCAGCCATCACGTGCCAGTTACGTGACATGAGGGAAGTCAGGGGGAAAAAAGTAACTTCATACCACAACAGAGGTGCATTGTTTTTTCATGCAGCCCTGCAGTGTGCGCTGAAATTTGCTGTGACTCAGGTCTTTTCTTCTCTTTCATAAATCACAGGAAGTTTTGGACTGAATGAGGCTCTTAAATGTCTTCTACTCCAACTTGCCTGCATTCAGCAGGGACAGCTTCAACTAGACCAGGTTGCTGAGAGCCCTATCCAAGCTGACTTGCAATGTTTCCAGGGATGGGGCATCTACTACCTCTTCGGGCAACCGGGGCCCAGCAATCTTGCTGTAGCACTACTGATCATACAAGTCTGGTGAATTCATTCATCATTCTGGGTGAATTTAAGCCCAGGATATAGAGGAAGCATTAACTGCAAAGGGGATTTTATTTCTGTAAAGTATGTAAAGGATTGCTTGGAGGATGGAAAGCATTGGATATTTTTTTAAACCATAAAGAGATAGAGAGGGGTTGTTGCAAGAGGGTAAGGGGTGATGGTTTTAAACTCAAAGAGGGAAATTAAGACCAGATAGAAGGAAAAGATTTTTTACAGTGATGGTAGTGGACACTGCCCAGAGAGCCACATCCTTGCAACCAATCCAGTTCAGATTGAACTGCGCTCAGAGCAACTTGATCTAGTTTAATATGTCCAAGCTGACTGCTGGGATTGTTAGACTAATGACCTTTAGATGTCCCTTTTAACCAAAGCTGTTCTATGATTCTTTTTATATAGAAACCATATTCCACCAAAGAAAGTGACACTTCACAAATAAAATGTTCTCTTACATTGCAACCCTCTGTCAAAGAAGAGGACCATTCCATCTCCACTGACCACGGTAAGCTGCCAGTCTGCCAGGCCAAAGCCAACAAGATTTCCTGGTCCAACCTGGAGTCCTGGAATCTCCTTATTGCTTCCTGTGTTTCCTGGACAGCAGTGAAGCCATGGTTCAAGGTGGTCACAGAGGAGAAGATCTGCACTTTGAGGTATGTTACATGATAGGACCATGATAATGTCTTATAGGATGCTGCTATTTCTTCAAGGACAAAGCTTTTACTCATTATGAGGAGCTATGTACCCCAAGATGACTCTCTTTCTCAGAGGCAGAAGCCCTCTTGCCAAAGATAGGAAAAAAAAATAACTTTCTCTTTGCTCTTTCCTGTGCCTTTCATTCTGACACAGTGGGTCATGGCTGTGTGGCACCATGAGAACGCAGTGGAACTGTTCCCAGGCCCGGGAGGCAAACACTGTGGCTGTCAGTCCCCTTGGGTGTGGAGGGAAGTAAGCTCTGCACAAATGCTTCTTTGTAGGTGCAATGCACATAAGTGCATTTTTGGATCATAGTCCAAGCCTGCATCCTTTGTGAGCTGGTGAATGTGCCAGGACGACTTGCTTTTTCTCAGTCCAGCACTTCTCCACTGAGCAGGGACAGAGTTGGGAGCATTGCACATCAAAGAGAGGGGAATTAATGAATGAGAAAACCTTGACATTTACACAATTTGGGCATGTTATTTTTATTTAAGGTGGTTGTTTTCTTCGTGCAAAGGGTGCAGAACCCTTAGTGAATAGACCTGTTAATGCCTCTTGCTTTTTGTGTTTGTATGTGCCAGCTCTAATAATTGTCACATCAACCTAAGTGAGAAACATCCAGACATGTTTAGGGAAGAAGCCGTAGGGCTTTAGTTCAAGTGACTTCTGCTCCTCCTGGGTGGGGAAGAGGGAACAGCTATAAACAACAGGAATTTGTTGGTTTCTCAGCAGCAAGATTTATTACGTGTAAAAATGTAGGACTTTGGAAGCCATTAATTATACATAAAGTCAATAACCAATCTTAATAGAACTTAAAGTGACAAAAGCAGTGACATTTAAGAAATAAACTTCTCCACACTGCAGGTGTGTGACCATCAGGGAAAGGAAAAAGGCTCTGAACATGCACTGGACATGCCATAATTGTTATTTCTATTTTCTTATTTTATTAGAGAAAAGAGCTTTCTGTGCAGGTATGTTGGGAGAGGGAGAAATTCTGACTCACAAAAGTCAGGGCTGTGTCTGGGTTAACCTGCCCCACCAGTTGTCAGCAGACAGAGGATTTCAGGGTATAAAGTGTGAGAATATTCTCTTTTATGATATCAGTCAAGTGTTTAGAACATTGAATAAGACAATTGTTTTGGTTGGAAAAGACCTCTGAAATTATAGAGTCCAACCATCAACCTAAGACCATCATGGACATTAAAAATATAACCCCCCCAAAACCACCACCACCACCAAAACCCACAAAAAACCCAAACCAAACCCAACAATGACAACCAAAAACCACGAACAAAAAAATCCCACAACCAAGCAATCAAAACAAACCCATACAAAATTGCAGGCTGCTCTTTATTTTCCTCCCAAATGAAATCAAACAGAATCATGGATAACTAAGAAAATAAGAGTTCTAATGATACTAACAGAACCTGATCAAATCTGCCAGTTAGCAGCAAAGGAATTTGGGGTTAAAAAAGTGAGAATTTTCTCTATTATGGTATCACATAAATGTTTAAAACATATAAAAGTGCAGATTGTGTCTGAAGTTATATTTCCCCTCACCCCCCCCCCCAAAAAAAATATCAAGCAGAACCATGGATAGCTAAAAAATGAATAACGTTAATAGTAATATTAGTAATAATAATAATTAGGCTGCACTGCTGTTACTTTCCAGAGATTAGAATCTGATCAAATCTGGCAAGAATTAATGAATCTGAGTTTAGATTTTCATCTTCTGTTGGTAAAATTCATAGGAAACATATACATCTGAGGAAAATCCAAGCTTTGAAATAGTTCTAATGCCTAAATTAGACATTTATTCTACTATGACAATTAATCTTAGGAGAGTCAAGAAGGTCTGCTGTGGGCTCGTCATTAATTTATGCTCCTCCAGCACAGTTTGTCTCATTTACTTTATACCTCATTGTTTTCCTGCAAGATCAAGAACTAATTCTTGGCCATTATTCTTGATGGAATTAATTTCAAATGAGCCAGATGAGTGAGAAAAGCAAAACCCACACATGAATAAAGGTTGTCAGGTTCTGGACATATTTATTTGGGTTTTTTTTTCAGTTGCTTAATTGAGGAATTTTTTTTCTCTTTGTCTCAAGGAGTGGGATGGTTTGCTTGCTTGTTTCCTCAAGAGCAAGGAATTTTTGTTGGTTCTCGCCCTTGTTCCAGTTTGCAGGAGCAAGCATTGGGGCTGTTAGCAAGTGACATGTCCAGGAATATAAAAGAACATTACATCTTTGGAGCTGTTTGCTAGTATTCCCCAGCATACTTGTTTGTTAGAAATTGAAAGAAGCTATTGAGCTGAAAGGAGGGACAAACAATCTCCAGGAGGACAAAGCCAGTGAGAGCTAGAAGCGGCCAAATTTCCATGAAACACTCTTGTTTCCATTGATATTTAAATGGGCTCCTGAGCAGCTGGACAATCTTGCCGTGGCCAGCCACAGCTGATAGTTTTTAGCCAACGGGAAATGGCATGCAGTTTGCTGAGAGCAGTTGAAAGATGTGTGCTTTATGTAGCCTTTTGAATGTGAAAGAATAAACACTAAACTAACACGATGAGTCAAGATGTTGGGCAGAGTTTAAGAGCACTAGAAGAGATCCTCAGCCCTGCAAATTTGCAAATTGGTATCTTTGTCTTTGAAGTAGTTTATTGGATCAAAGAGTCATGAAATGGCTTGAGTTGGAAGGAATATTAAAGATCATCTAGTCCCAAGCTCACTGTCATGGGTGAGGACACCTTCCAGTAGACCAGATTGCTCAAAGCCCCATCCAGCCTGGTCTTAAACACTTCCAGGGATGAGATGTCCACAACTTTGCCAGGCAATCCATTCCCAGTGTCTCACCATCCTCACAGCAGCCAAAGATCAAGGTAAACATGGATGTTTCTGTAACTAGTGTTGGTGTCCTTCTTTTTAATGACTCTGTGAGGGATATTGATATTTCTTAGAAATGTGCCTAGGCAACAATGTCTCTGTTATCCAATCAGTTAATTTGTGAAGGGCCAAATACTACAGCCCTTATTAATTTAAACCTCATGTGGTGGACATCTGGAGAAAAAGAAAGCCTGGTTCAAAAGACTGGCTGTAGTGAGCAGGTTGCTGGTGTCATTAGACTTCATAACTTGACTCTTAAAGGTCTTTTCCAAACAAAATGATTACATGATTCTAATGTTTTCTTAGTGTTAGGACAAGACGAAATGGCCTCAAGTTACAGTCCAATATGTGGGCCAGAACAAAACCAGAAGTGTTATGGCTTTGGTTAGATACCTTGGAAAGCAGGATGAGAAATCTGTTTCTAGTTCTGCCCCTGTGCTCCCAGCAGACACCAAATATTGAAGACTTTGGGATTGGGACAAGGAAAGTGCAAGTGATTGGGCCTTAAAGTTGACTGAAAAATGTGTTTTCTCCTTACCTGGGATAAATCAGGTGGATAGATGAAGCCAGGGTGTTTAATTTTTAAAGACCACTTCCTCCAAGCCCAAACTAGGTGTGTTCCTCTGAGTAAAAAATCAGGTAGATGTGCTAGGAGACCTGTATGGCTGAGCAGTGAGCTCCTGAAGGAAATCTCAGGGAAGAAGGAATCTTAACAATTCATGGAAGAAGGTATTGGTCACTTGGGAGAACTATAGAGAAGTAGTCAGGGCTTGTAGGAAAGCAACAACGAAGGATAAAGCCCTCTTGGAACTGAAGCTGGCAAAGGAAGTAAAACAGAACAAGAAAGGCTTCTTCAAATACATCAGTAGAAAAGGGAAGCACAGGGAAGGTGTGGGGGCAGTGCTGAATGAGGAGGCAGCCTTGATAACTGAGGGTGCAGAGAAGGCAGAGTTGCTGAATACCTTCTTTGCTTCAGTCTTTACACCAAAGGCTGAAGTCCTCTATGTACTCCAGACCCTGGATGAAGGAGAGGAAGCCTGGAGGAGGGAACATTCCCCACTGGTCAGTGCAGACTGGCTTAGGGATCAGTTATACAAGTTAAACATTAACAAGTCCATGGGCTCTGATAGGATGTACCCAAATGTGCTGAAGGAACTATCTGATGTTATCGCTCTGCCACTCTCCATCATCTTTGCCAAATGGTGGCAGACAGGAGAGGTGCCAGAGGACTGGAGAAGAGCCAATGTCACTTCAGTCTCCAAAAAGGGCAAGAAAGAGGTTCCAGGAAACTATAGACCAGTAAGCCTCACCTCCATCCCTGGAAAAATAATAGAGTGGCTCTTGCTGGAGGGCATCTCAAGGCACTTGGAAGAGAGGAAGGTTATCAGGAGTAGTCAGCATGGAAATTTGAATGAAGCTATTTATTTACAGCTTAGCAGAATATACAAGCAGATATTTACAGCATATACAGTTACAGACAGAAATAGACAAGGTAAAAGGTAATACAGAAACACAACAGCCCTCCCAGAAACCTGAATCCCCAGGAGGGGCTCCCAACTACCCTTCTACCCTCTCCCACCCCTCTACCTTACCCTTGTTGCCTTGTGCCCCAAGGAAGAAATGGAGGGTTGGCCAGGGGAGTTAGGAAGCAAGTGGCTTATCAGAGAGATGGTAGGTGAGGTTAGAGAGAAATGCAGCTCAAGGCCCAAGCAGTGCTCCAACCGCCTTATCTATGTTTATACTCTTGTTCTTATACATCTCAGCAAGCCTATGAGTGAAGTAGACGTCACCATTGTTTCCCTTTTACAGTCTGTAGTCTAATTCTTCTCACCTAAACATTCTAGCTAGCTTCAAACTAGCACAGCAATCTAAACCTCCCCTGGCACAAATTCAGGCCACTTCCTCTCATTCTTTCACCTGATACTGAGGAGGAGAGACTGACTCTCATTACAACCTCCTTTCAGGTAGCTATAGAAAGCAATGAAGTCTTTGTTAGAAAATACCCAGTTCTTGTTGGATTGCTACCCCAGATTCCTTGCTCTGGGACTTAGGGTTTGGAGAGAAATCTGAGTAGCTGTTTCAACTGATAAGGGCAATTTCTCCATCACAACAAGGTTAGCAGCTACTCCTGGAAGTGGTGGATGCATGCAGTGGCCAGACTGGAGCTTTGGGGAAAAAACATGAAAAAACTGTGTGCCTCAGAGAGGAGAATTTGACTTCTCCACCAGCAGTTGTTAAATGGTTCCTGATGCCTGGATCCATTTGCTTTATGTTGCAAATGTTTTATCCTGATTTATTTGGAGAGCGAAGTAGGACTGAAGTGGGAAGCAGTCTCTCTGCTAAGTTCTGATGAGGTTAAAATTCAATATCTGAAATTAATTTTTATTAATACCTACTTTTCTGGCCAGGCAAATATCTGTAGAGCAAAATAAGATAATAAACCAACCCAGACTGGAAAAGGAAAATAAAACCCACCCTATAAATACAAAAGCCCTTGCAAGATGACTACCAACCTTGCAACATTAACCATACAAAATTTATCCTTCCTCAGTATGTTTTGATTTCCCAAGGATAAAATCAATAAAAGCTACCTTTGGCTTCCACAGTGTTCCAGAGTCTTCCACGAAGGAAAGTGGTTACATGGAGCTTATTCTTTAATTTGGTTTTACACAAGTAAAATCTTAAGTGTTTTCAGCTTATGGAAATTAAACCAAATTATTGCTCTATGGAAATGGAAAAGAAAACTCTTCAGGCACTTTTTGTCTTTAAAAAATAAAAACCTTTACCTAGGGGAGGAAGTGATCTGGATTTGGTGCAAATAATTAAGTAAAATAGAGAAACTGCTAAGAAAAACATTGCTTTTTTGGTTGTTTTTTAAGGAAAATGGAAAACAAATGTCTGAAGAAGGGAGTGAGTTTGCTTAGCATTTTATATTGCAACACTTCTTAGGTTTAATTTGAAGAAAAGTAGAGTATTTGTTGCCTTTCCATCATAACTGGTTTTAGTATGGAAATAATGTCACTTAAATCAGCACAGTGTGTTGTACAGAGCTACAATAAATACTACACTGATTTCCAAGTCTTACCTTTCCAAGACATGTTTGTTTAATGTGGAACATCACCAAAAAATCACTGTTAGACTGAGATTGATCCAAATCTCTGCTAGGAACAACTACTACAGCAATGTCTCAGTGATTAGCATGAGACCACCCAACTATGTTACTTGCCCTGTGGTTTCACTGCTGTCCCTAATACTGACACAATTTCTATGAGCTTTCAACCTGGAGAAGACAAGACTCCAGTGAAACCTAAGTTTGATTTTTCAGTACTTAAAGGGGCTGATTGGAAAGATGGGGACAGACTTTTTAGCAGGGCCTGTTGTGACAGGACAGGGGATGATAGGTTTAAAAGAGGGAGCTTTAGACTAGAGAGAGAAGGAATAAATGCTTTATGGTGAGGGTGGTGAGACAATGTCCCAGGTTGCCCAGAGAGGTGGTAGATGCCCCATCCCTGGGACTATTCCAGGTCAGGTTGTTTGGGGCTCTGAGCAACCAGCTCTAGTTGCACATGTCCCTGCTGACTGCATGCAGAGTTGGATTAGATGACCTGTAGAAGTCTCTTCCAACACAAACCATTCTATGATTGTATGATTCTGCAATCCCTATCAAGATCTGACTTGTGGGTAAACTTTCCACTAAGCCTTTTACTTCGATGAGCTTGTAAAAGAGACAGTCAGTGTCAGCATCTGAACTTTTACAGTGGAAGAAAATTAAAGATGTTTCACAGCATCAAACATGATTTTTTTTTTCTTGTGGTTTTGTTTTACTCTATCTTTTGGTGACTCCAGGTCACCTTGTCCAAACAGATGGCCTTAACTTCAAGAAACTGCACTCTTTCATATATATATATAAAATGTGTGTTTGACTTAAATCTAGTGAAGAAGCATTTGAAGATGCTCTAGCAAACTCTTCACTTAAAAGTGGGAACACTCAGTACCAAATCCAGCAGGAATAGGTAATTTGATAGAAGAGTTCAACTAAATGAGCACATAGTTTATCTTCCTTAGCCATCAGGTTAACAGCTGCTGTGCATAACTTTCTTAACCTTAACCTCATCTGTTCACCTCTCAGGACTTTAGAGTGGCACAAGGGATAGAAGAAAATCAATAATGAGTTTGGTTCTGGTAAATGTTTATGTCTGTATGCAAAGGAAAAAGGGGGGGAGGTGGGTGGGGAAGAGAGATCTTGAAACTATCCCTTCCCAGTGAAAGCTTTTTAATAAAATTAGGTCTTAGAAATGTGGAGTGTGATCTTTGCTGTGTTTTGATTTCACTGAAGATTATGGCTAGACTTGCCAAAACCAACTGCAAAGTCTTACATTTGTAAACTTCCCACACGGCGCCCGGTGAACTTGATACATCCCAGAGAAAGAGCCCAAGTGCTGCTGTTTACATTCCTAAAGTCTTGACAAACAAGGGGAATGATATCTGCTCTTTACAGATTACTGTGGTCAGGTTCCTGTGTACAGCACCAGTGACCTTTCCAAGTTGAGCAGTCTATATATACTCAACGCCGAGTGCTGGAAAAAGCTCAGGTGTATCATCTTACCCTGAGCTAATATGAGATATGTGAAGAATGATTTTTACAGTATCCAGCTGCTGAATAGCAAATGATTGAATTTTGCACCATAAAAATGGACTTTTCTCTTATGTAAATATGTAGATGCTTCACTCTGCTGGGAAATTGGGTGCTGTACACAATCTTAAGCTCATGCCATCGCCTCTCTGACTCTTCATTTATCCTTGGCTTTTTCTTGATCTGTGGTTAAGCATTGGAATAGGCTGCCCAGAGAAGTGGTGGAATCATCAGCCCTGGAGGAATTTCCAAGCTGTGTTGATGTGGTGCTGAGGGACATGATTTAGTGGTGGACTCAGCAGTATTTGGTTGATGTTTGAACTTAATGATCTTTAAGGTCTTCTCACAACCCAAATGATTCTGTGTTTATTCTGCTCTCTCTATCATTTTCCTTACCAAAGACATCTTTCTATCAGTACTGACAGCACTCCATGCTTCCCTGTGCTCAGGTGATAAACTGAGACAAAGCATGATCAACCAGCTCCTTTGTGCTTTGTAGAGCTTGGAGATGTGGTACCTGTAGCACATGGCCACAAAACCTTTAAGTGCTTTTATTCAGCTTCAAGCCATGGCAAAGGTGTAGAAAAAGCCACAAGTACAGCCCAACCTCTCCCCTGCTATTTCTGCCCATTGCGCCTGGCTGGTGGCCCAAAGGTTTCCAGCCTCAGTCAGGGAGGTTTTTGTATCTTCCTAGAGAGCAGGCCATACCACTGACATTCCAAGTCAGTTTGGACAAGGCTGTGAGCAACCTGCTCTAATTGAAGGTGTTCCTGCTGACTGCAATTGGGTTGGACTAGATGACCTTCAAAAGTCCCTTCCAACACAAACCATTCTGTGATTTTCTTTCAGAGGCAATGATGATTGTGTTATCTGCTATAGTGGATGAAAACAGCTGGCTGAAAATAGTCTTTCAGCTCAGTGCTAGAGCCTTGATCAAAGAAGGATAGGACCAAAAGATCAAATATTCTACTGACATTTGCAAGCAAACACTGGCAGCAAGGTGTAAAGGGTTAACCCACCTGGAGGAGTGGTCTTGAACCTAACCCCAGGTGGTCTTGACCTCTCCCCTGGTGGGGGAGTGTGTGTGTCTGAACACTACCAGGTGTGGTGGTTGGCCCACTCCCACTTTCTGTTTAAGGTCCATGAAAGCAGGGGGTCTTCCTGTTCCTCTCTCTCTCTCCCTCCCTCCTGCTTGCCAGCAATCACCATCCATTTTTCCTGCTGCTGTTTTGTTTCACCACGTGGCTGTCACCCACGAGGCAGACAAACCACTGCCATCAAATGTGTTTGTACTTACGTATTTTGTATCTTGTTTTTCCCTTCCCTATAGCTTTGTAACTTCCCTACTTCACATACCTTTTATTTATTGCTCACCTTCTCTTCTTTTAACTTCCAAATTGGAGTGAGATTATTTTCTGGGGGATGTGCTTACCTTTCTTCTCTTTACATCCAACTCCTTTTCTTTTGGGAAAGAAGAGGGAAGAGTGAAGGGCATCCTATACACTCTTATTGGTTCTGTCAACTATATTTGAGTCTCTGGGAAACTTAAATTAGAACCAAGACACGAGGAGTAGCTGGGAAAAGATAGGATGGATGTCTTACGACCCAGTGACCAAAGAGGTGAGCACAGTGAGCTAAACTCATTAGTGCAACTGGTAAGGTCCTCCAAATGGAACTGTATTGCTTTCCCCTGGCCTGTTGCTGTGGGGCTAATGGTAAAAAGCTTTGACCTGACGAGACATCAGGTCTAATGTGGTTCAGAACAAGCTCCTAGGAAGAAGGAGGAAGTATGAATGAAGAGCTGTGTGGGCTGTTCAGAAGAAGGTTTGCTTCTTTTGTGTGAGATGCTATGCTGTGCTGTTATGCTGTTGTTAAAACTGGCCCCAAAGATGATGGAGGGGAAGGCTGGGCAGATGCACAGTGTCCCACAGGGCTACTCAAGAGTATGAAGAAGCACAGGAGTCAGCTGCTGGCTGTTTGGGGTTCCTGGACCCCAGAGTCTGGTGGTCATGTGCTAGAAAATTTCTGCTTTTGTTTAGAAAGAGAAGCCTCATTACCTGAAAGGAGGTTGTAGCAACACGGGTACTGATCTGTTCTTCCAAATAACAAGTAACAGGACAAGAGAAAATGACCTCAAGCTGTACCAGGGGAGGATTAGGTCGGGCTTTTGGAAAAAAAGTCTTCACTGAAAGGGTTTTCAAACTATGGAATGGGCTGCCCAGAGAAGTGGCTGAATCATTGATCCCTGGAGGCATTTAAAAGAAGTGTGGTGCTGAGGGACCTGGTTTAGCACAAGACTTGGGAAGTGTTGGGTTAATGGTTTGACTCAATGATCTTAAAAGTCTTATCTGACCCAAACAATTCTATTATTAGAATTGTTAGAATTAGAATCTTATTATGATAAGTTTGTTTTTAGGATAATACAGGTTCTTTCCATACCCATTTTGCTTCCACTAATAACAGCTTTTCTTCTCCAAAGGCACTATGAGAGATCCTTTGTGCAAATAAGAACCAAATAATTTTCTCAGACCACAGGGTAGTGGGTTTTCCCCTCTGTTCTTTCAAGACACCTGCAAAAAAAAGAGGAGTTTTGTTGTGTAAGCTCAATTTTAGTGTATTGACAAGTCTCCTATAAATAGAATTCTGAACAATAGCAAGGTTGGGAAAGTTCACAGATGCATCCTAACTTCGTAGCTAGGCTCCGGCTTTATATTCTGACAAAAGAAATATGGAAATAAATATAGAAAATAGATAATCCAGATTCTACTAGAGTATTCATATATGCAGCTATAATAGAAAAAAAAATAATTAGTGTCTCAGACTGTCAGCAAGTGCTTGTTCTGCTTCTTAAAACCTGAGCGCTCCTGCTTAGTGGGAGTGAGATAATGATAGAAACATCCTGTGAGATTGTAACCCAAGTGTTTTGGTGGTTGAACTTGAGGAAAGGGCACATATTATCAGCTGTATTCCATTCTCAATTCACTACAGGAGACGGTGAGAGAAACGGTCTAAACCCAAGCAATCAATAATTTGTATAGCGAACACCCTGTGCCGTTAAGTGGTCTAATCTTTAGATCTCTTCAAATGTAAGGTGGTACAGAAGAGGAATGACTACCAAGGAGGAAGCAACCCGAGGTGTAATTCATAAGAACAAAGACTGGGAGGGAAGTTGTACTAAATTATTTTTGCATTATAAAGCCTGCCAGGTCACAGTGCCTGGTTGGTCATTCTCAAAGAGTTTGCTACAATAAAAGCTTGTGCAGGAATGTAATTGAAGCAGACACAAACTCCCAGTATCTTCTGCAGGGGGAGGAACTTCTTACGAGGGTTTATAGTGTTAGGAAGAAGGGAAATGGCTTCAAGCTGGAAGAGGGAATATTAAGAAGGCATTCTTTACAGTGAGGGTAGTCAGACACTGGAAAATGTAGCCCAGAAAAGCTGTGCATGTTCCCTTTCTGGAAATGTTCAAGGAGAGGTTGGACAGCGCCTTGAGCAACTTGGTCTAGTGAAAGGTGCCCCTGCCCATGGCAGGAGGATTTGAACCAGGCAATTTTTAAGGTCTTCTAAGCTAAGTCATTCTTGAGTCTATGATTTGCCCCTGTGCATCCTCTGGAATAGAGGTTTTTTTGCATGCCACAAATTTCCACTTGCTGAAGATGCTGCTGGTTGTCTTTCCTGGCTTTCTTTAGTCTTTAGATTGCTGGAAAGCACTACTTGGGGGTTGTTCTGCTAGCAAATGACCTCAAGCACCTAAAAAGAGATAGAATATGTGTTACAATACTGAAGACCTGAACACTCCTTTCTAGAAGGTCTTGGTATTTCAAATTGTGATGGTTTGGGTGTTCCCCGCCCTCCCACACTTTAGAAATCATCCAGACTAGACTCAGCCAGCTCTGGGAATATGAATGAAGCTTATATTTACAGCTTAGCTCAATATACAAGCAGATATTTACAGTATATACAATCATAGACAGAAACAGACAAGGTAAAAGGTAACACAGAAACACAACAGCCCTCCCAGAAACCTGAGTCCCCAGGAGGGGCTCCCAACTGCCCTTCCACCTTCTCCCACCCCTCTCAACCTTACCCCAGTCCCAAGGAAGAATGGAGGGTTGGCCAGGGGGTTAGGAAGCAAAGTGGATTAGTCCAAAATGGAGGGTGAGGTTAGAGATGCAGCTCAGCCAGCAGCCCAAGTCAGAGTGGTTATCCATGTTTTTTATTTCTTGTTCCTATACATCTCAGCAAGCCGATGAGGGAAGTAGACATCACCACTGTTTTCCTTTCCCAGCCTGTAATCTAGTTCTTCTCACCAAAACATTCTAGCCATCTTCAAACTAGGACAGAAATAGAGTCACAACCCAATAAATCCTGTGTTAGTGTTCCTACAACAGAAAGAAAATAAAGAAGTAAAATTCCTTGGTGTCATAGGAAAAAAATGAGGTAAGAAACACCAGTTCAGTTTTGAAGATTGAATTAGGCTTTATTATTTTAACTTAAGTAGTCTATTCAATAATTTCATAGAATCATAGACATATAAGATCCATCAAGACCAGAAAGTGCTGTTGTAATCATTTGAGGCTATCTGTGTAATGTGAACCACAAGATTTCCCAGAATTATTGCATGTTTGACTTGAAGTTAATCTTTAGTGAGAAAACTTAGTTGCAGTTCCACAGATTCACAGAATAAGAGAAATGTTTTGGTTGGAAAACACCTTTAAGATCAAGTCCAACCATTATCTAACTCTAGCCAATTTCAGACCAGCAAGTTCATTCATACAAGGGAAGAGTTTTTTCTTCAATAAGGGTCTAAATAACTTGGATAACAATGAGGCAATTGGCTTTTGACTCCTTGTACTATCCAAGTGGTGATTAGGCTTGATCTTGACTTTTAAGGCAATAACAAGTTTCCAGGGGTGACTCAGTGAGTGGGAAGAGGGCTTTCAGTGCTGTGGGTCTGAGTAGATAAGCAGGCTGTCTATAAACTGAGAGGAGAAAATGAGAAAGAAAAGAGGTAAAAAACAAGGAGAGAGAAAAAAACTGAAGCTGGAAAGCCAAATCCAGCTCCATATGAAATGTTTCATTCCATACAATGGCTTTAAAAGCAGCTTGACCAGTGACTTTTTATTTAATAAGGCATTGTGCGACATGTGGCATTGTTCCTCACAAGAAATAGAGAGCACAGAATCATAGAATCAACCAGGTTGGAAGAGACCTCCAAGATCATTCAGCCCAACCTAGCACCCAGCCTCATCCAGTCAGCTAGACCATGGCACTAACTGCCTCATGAAGGCTTTTCTTGAACACCTCCAGGGACAGTGACTCCAGCACCTCCCTGGGCAGCCCATTCCAATGCCAATCACTCTCTCTGCCAACAATTTCCTCCTAACATCCAGCCTAGACTTCCCCCACGCACAACTTGAGACTGTGTCCCCTTGTTCTATTGCTGACTGCCTGGGAGAAGAGACCAACCCCCACCTGACTACATCTACATACTTGTACTGAGAGTGGTATGAAGTTGTAATGTGGAAGTAATAGCTCTGAAGCACAACAACTTTGTGGTATTTCCTTTTGGAGTTGTGCAGCATTACCTCTAAATGAGATTGCTTGGACTGCAGGGATGTTGCTGATCCCCAGAAGTTCATCCTGTTGTGGTTTTTGTTTTAATGCAAGTTTTTACTAAGTGTCATTAGTATATTTACATAATTCAGACTTTTGCTCACAGGGAGATATTAACATTCTCTGAAAAACAGCCTGGGCCAAAATCTGGAAGTGTTGCACATCTACTACCACATCTGAATTCACACTTCTCAATTCCTGTCCTTGTCCTCAGAAGTTTTGTGCTTGATCCTTTTCATTGTCATTCTCCATGGGTAACTCAGCTGGACTGAATGCAGAAAAGCAAGATCCTGAAAGACCCCTAGACTTCTGCCTTGGAATTGCCTGAGCAAATAAGCATGCTGAGTCTCTTCTAAGTGGTGGATTGAAGGTGGCCAGTACAACGAACTGAGGGGTACCTGCAGATGTGCGACCTGTGCTGCTAGGTCCTTGCATGCTGTTACAAATGGGAAAGCAATCCATTGTCAGGTCTAACAAATACTGGATGAGGCACTTAGTGCCATGGTCTAGTTGATTAGATAGGGCTGGATGATAGGTTGGACTGGATGATCTTGGAGGTCTCTTCCAACCTGGTTGATTCTATAATTCTATGATTCTATGATTCCCTAATGTCATTTTTTTTTTTGGTGGAATTTCTTCTCTGAGTTTTGTATAATTAAAATTTGAGTAGCCTTTAGAGTAGTTCTATTTTTTTGTGAGTGGGCTTGGTCTGTGCCTGCTGTCTCAGGCTGATGAGCAGGAAACAGATATTGTAGAGGCACAGAAGTGAACAACTTTCACTTACCTTTTTCTCCATTATTCTTTTCCTATTACTGAAGTCCACTTTACTTCACATTATCCTTTTTGTTTTCCTTTCTCAGCACCTAACAAGGCTTTCCTCCAGTTTATTTCTAATCGGTCCAAAGTTTGATCCTCCCTACTGCAGCTCTGTATTTTACCAGTGATCGCTGTGCATTTGGAGAAGCAAAGTATGCTGAGGAGCCAGCATGCTCACAGCTGCCGGGCTGACAACTGAAAAGCACAAGTGGGGACAAAGCAGAGCAGACGGAGTGATGTGGGAACATTAGCACTTGTGAGGTACCCTCGTCCTCCCTCCTTTCTTGCTAAAAGAGAGAGAAGCTGGGCTTTTGTCCAAAAATGCACTTAAGCATGTGCTTGACCTTAAACACGTGAAAAAACTCTCTACTATCTTTCCTAGGGTTTTCTGTTACCTGAATGTGCATTTAATGGAAGAAATGCCCATCTCTTTGATCCTACACTTAAGGAAGATGATCCACATTTTTTACTCCCAGAAAACAGGAAAATCTGTTTGTTCCATCAAACAGGTTGCCAGGAAACCTAAGGGGGTGCGTTTAGTATTTGGTAGGCTGCACCACCCTTTTGATGAACAAGGGAAAGTTATGGCATGGAAAAAAAGTGGAGAGAAATTGTTTTGATCCAGCCTTGCACAGGATTGGGAAAGGAGAAGGATTAAAGTGTCTTTACCATAAAACTTGGCAGCAATTGTCAAGAACGAAAATGAAAATAGTTTAAGAGAACATCACAGGCAATAACTCACTTGGGGGGGTCGGCAGAGGACCAGAAGAAGTGGCCAGACTGACATTGCGTGGTTTTATTAACTCATCCATAATTAGCCCATAGCTTAGATACAATTTAGCTTGTGCCATATGGGCTAATATAGTGCTGAAAGTTACCCCCCATGCAGGTGACAGTCTGTCGGGCTGAAGGAAGATTAGCATAAAACAAACAACAATGCACTCTTAATGACGGTGGCACCATTTGCCATGCCATAGTTAAGGATGTATAAGCACCTCCATTATAACCCAATCTTCAAGATTTTATTAAGTAGCCATAAAAAGGCAGTGTACACAACACCCTCCCTGACAGCCCAGTGAATCCTTTATTCCATTCTCAAGAAAACTCTTTATTCCAGTTTGTAAAACACACCCCCCCCCTTCCTCCTTAACAGCCCAGTGAATCCTTTCTTCACTTCTCAGGAAAACTCTTTGTGTATTTGGAGTTACTTTTCAAGTTATTTAATATTTTTTATATATATATATATATATTAAATGATAACAGTGCCCATAGTAAAGATTTGTTAGCAGGTCTGCCTGGAAACAGTGCATGGACCGAGTTCTTCTAGGTAAAGCATGTTGGGCAAACAGATGATAAATGTAGAATAGAGAGGCTGTTAAGCTCAAATAAAAAAGAGAAAGCGAAGGTCTTTGTGCCCATCAGCTTGATTAAAACTTTTTATAGTCTGCACGAATTTAAGCAGATAGCAGTGGTGGTAGAAGTGTGTAGATTTTCTGTGTGCATGATTTATACTGGGAAGAAAAGTAAGCCGTTGTCTTTATTGATTTCTCTTTATTGAATAGGACTCTCACCGTTAAAACAGTACCAGTGTTTATGTTAATTTAGCTCCATATTGCCAGTGTTTCCACCTTTAAAAACCAAGGAGGAAATTTGGTGGCAGAGCCTTTCCCAAACTGTGCTGAGCTTTTGACACAAAGCAGCAGAAGCCATTAGCATTCTTGGTTAAGGCTGATCAGTCATGCTGTTGAACCATTTCTTCTTTTCCCCCTCACCCTAAGCCAAACATATTTCCTTTCCTGTATTTTCCAGATGAAAGGGAAGTTCCCCTTCCACTGAGTTTTCTGGACTTTTCTTTTGAAAGGCAGGCTAACCATTTTAAATATTTCAAATGAAGTGAGTTTTGTTATGTAGACAGGAGCTCATTTTTTTTCCCTAGCTCTCATCGGCTATTTATGTGACTCTATGGTTTTCAAATGGTATAACGTTAGAGGATGCCAAATGTCCTGCCATTTAATAACCAGTAGCATACAGAGCTCTTTTCAAAATGCCACCACTCTGAGCATCTGTTGTTATTAAGTAAGATGATCAAATTTTGTACAGGACTTCAATTTTGCTTTTCACATCACTTACAGAGCAAGAATAATATGCAGCCTGTGTATAAAACGAATGTGTTGGGATCATTGAGCCAATTGCTGGGTTTTGTGTTCTGCTTTATGGCAGATTGTAAAATAAACTTTGGCCTTTTTTTAATAAATGTTATAAAAATGCTCTGTGAATCAGGAGAGTGTCAGCAATTAAAGCCATTTAACATCATAATAATTAAAAATGCAATACTCCAGTGTCGTCAGCACTGGTTCACATAAAAAGCCACATTGTCAGTCCTTAATAATTACATTATTTGACAGACACGCTAAAGAAGAGGAAAAGGTGCCCATTGTTAGTGTCAGCTGAGCAACTAATTCTTATTGTTTCTGGAAATTGCTCTAAAATCCTTTACTACCCCTGTCTTTCAGCTAACAGATGTGCAGGAACGTCCTGGGCTCACCATTGCTTTTCTCTCCAGCAGAATACAACTGACAACAGGACAACACAAGGGAACAGCTGGGTCGAAATGCATAATATTTTCCTGGTAGAGAAAAGAGGCTGATTAGGCTATGGAGTACCTAATTGGGTAAGATGCCTCTCATTTTCCACCGATAAAATTCAGATACTGTAGAGCAGAAATGAGAGGATGGGCTGGGAAGAGCCGTATGTTTCTCCCACAGCACAACTGGACCTTTAAAAATGTGTGATGCTATTACAGCTGTGGTTTGGGACCGTGCCTGTGCTCAGTGTTGTGAAGGGGTTACACTTTTAAGAGAGGCTTGAATTCAGAAATAATAGCATTTAGATGGCAGTTTTGCATCTCAAGTCATTCTCCTTCCTAAATTCACATAGGCAGAAGGGCAGATTTCTCCATAGTTTTACTTGTTTGTTTGTTTTCCTCCAGGGAAAAATCAAGCAAAGGAAAAAGCAAAGCCTGAATTTGTAGATTTATGCTTGCTTGTTTGTTTGTTTTTTACCCTTAAATATCAGTGGTGTGGTACTCTTCCCTGGTTTCATTGTCTGCTGTACGTTGCTGCAAAAAGAGAGTGCTGTAGAAGCAACATCATTTTCTGCCTTGAGGAGAGATGGAGAAGTTTTGGTTGCATGATTGTGGCAAGGGCTAGAGCTGAAGTCCTCACAAACCCTAAAAGGAATGGAATTTAAGAGGATTTTGGAGGAGCATCCTCAGTCCTGCCTCTAGAAATTGTAGAGAACTTCCAGAGGAATGAATATTGACTTAAAACATCTTGCTGAAACAGTTTGCTTTTTCTGTCTTCCTGGAGAGTCCAAGAGCTTTCTGTGTTCTCCTGTCTGTCTGTGGAATTATTCCCAGACTGTGGCACTCTGAATATTTTCACTCCAGCTCCTTTGCCAGCATGCAAACCTGTTGGGATTGGATTTAAAAAAAACAAACTTATTTGTCTGTTTCTCCAAATTCTAACTTTCAATGTGTGAGTTTGCCATTACACAGCCAAACACAGCCGCCGCCAGCTCTAGGGATCAGCTGCATGAGCAGTTTTCCCCAGCACGGGATGCTTTCAAGATTCAACCAGACTAGGTGCTGGCCTATCTTGTCTAAATCATACTTTTGCCAAGATAGATGATCCTCTAGGTCACATCCAACCTGAGATTCTAAGATTCTATGAAAATATGGTCATGAGAAAGATGCTACCTTATAGCTTGACTTGCAGGACCACTTGTGTACCTGTGTGACTGGATTGAAAATGTGTTTTCTTTCCTTTTACTTCCATAGACATTCAAACAAGTGAAGAACTCTAACCAGAACAAGGTGTGAAAGCTGATTTGTTATCCTCAGTGTATTAGTCAGAGCTAGGAGGCAGAGAGCTGCAGTCTTACTCATGAAGACTGGGAGAGGAGCTTTGGGCATTCAGCAACCTCTCTCTAGCACACAGAGATGCAGGCTGAGAGCCTGGGAGTTTGGGCATGGCTGTGCCTTCAGGCACCCAAGATTGCTCAGGCTTTGAGGGCGGAATGTCCTTTTGAAAAGAAGCTCAAAGCTAAACTCAAACCAAACCTTGCAGGGCCTTATATCAAATATCATCAAGACTGGAAATCATTCTAGGGTAGGATAAAGTCAGTTGGCATGAAAATCTCATTGCTTTGATTTTTCTTTCCTTCACCATGTGTATTCTGATTTGATTTTAATATCCTGTTGTTCGTAGCAGTTGCTATTCTCCAAGGAAACTAATGCGTTGGCACCATAGGTTTGATGTTGGGATAGAGGAATAATGAAACACTTGTGAAGGTCATGATACATAACTTAAATCATGTCAAAACTGTTCTGAAGGTAAACAACTCAAAATCTTCTGCTGAACACAAAGAGAAAGTGTGTTCCTGAAAGGTGTCTACACACTGTGTAGATATTGTCTGCAACATCTTTGGCAGATGTTTGTACTTCTCAGGGTCTTGCTTTTGAGTGATGGGAATCTAAAACCAGGAGGAACACACCTAGCAAGCAAAGCCAGCAGTGTTACCAGTGCAGGTTGCTGGGAAAAGGAGCAGTGGAACAACTCGAAGGCCACTGACAAGCATTTTAAAAGCAGTGAAACCACCTGAAAGGCTGGAGCCTCTCTGGAAACCTTTCTACCTTAGATTTAATTCATGTGTGCAATTACTTTAGTTCAAATATTAGACTTAGTTTTTAAACAGGTTATAGTTTGGTAAGGAAACAGACATAATTGTATGATGGTAAGGGATTTGATTCGCTATTCTCGAGTACCAGAAGAGTTTTTAAGTGAAGATATAAAAGCAGCATATTATCCTCTGATTAACCCAATTCAAACAATGGAAATAGAATTCCACCTGCCATAGAAATCATAAATAATAAATACATTATTAAATCAATAAACTGAGTACAACAATGAATTTTAAATCTTCCATTGTGATGAGAGCCAGCTCTTTCTTTGGGACATATTAAACTATATTCACAGCACATTCCACTTGGTCTTTCTTTTTTTTTTCCCCAATAGGTGATCTGTTTCTTTTTCAGGAAGTTCATGTGAAGTTTCTGAACCTCCACATTGCCCCTTTGGGAAAAGCAGCCCAGAAATCAGGTGAAAGTGTTTGGGGAAAAAAAAAATAAAAAGAGAGAGAAAAATCTCAAAAGGAGAAAAAAAAGTATCAAAAGCAACAAGGGCATTATAGATACACTGGTAAATAAAACACAACCAATGAGCAGCATGGGAAGACTGTTTAGCTGGCTGCACACCAGTGCTTCCATACTGCCAGCCAACAGAATGTTGAGGGAGGAATATCAAGTGGAATGGCCCTCTGGGTTAGTGACAATAAGTGTGGCACAAATGTCAACAGACTAAAATGGAACAAAACCTAGAATCAAAGAATCATAACATTGTTTTAGTCAGAAGAGATCTCTAAGATCATTGAATCCAACCTTCAAACCAACACCACTATGGCCATTAAATACTGTCCCACAGTGCCATGTCCACACTTTTCTTGAACACCTCCAGGGATGGTGACTCCACCACCTCCCTGGGCAGGCTGTTCCAATGTCTGACCACTCTTGCAGGAGAGACATTTTTCTTAATATACAAACTAAACCTCCCCTAGTACAATTTCAAGCTCTTGTTCTGTTACCTGATACTAGGGAGAGGAACATGAGAAAAAACTCTGGTGTTAAGGTGCTGGAGCCCTGGAGCAGGCTGCCCAGAGAGGCTGTGTAGCCTCCTTCTCTGGAGAGATTCCAAACCCACTTGGACATTGTGATCCTGTGCAACCTGCTGTGGATGACCTGCCTTAGCAAGGGAATTGGGCTAGGTGATCTGCAGTCGTCCTTTTCAACCCTCACCATACTTTAATTCTGTGATTCTGACTTGGCTTTATCATTCTGTGGTCCTGTTGCACCTGGCAACAGAAAAACCTCTGCATCCTCCAGCTTCTCATGCCCTTTTCTTTGCAATGTGCACAAAACTCTTGAGTGTTCATGTTCTTCATGAAGCTCTGCATCTCCAGATTGTTTTAATCATTCATTACCAATATTAGTGCACGATTTATCTGCTCAGTTTTTGCAGCAGGACTGAAATCTGTATGGTTTCTCTAGGTGTTATTGTTTCTGAATCTTGTGTAGACGGCCTTGGTCAGTTCCAAACATGCAATGATCTACAACATGATATTTCTACCACGGGTGGGTATCCATACTGATGCTATGTATTTTTTAATGACTTTTTTCAGAGTGAGCTGTAGAAATGCCTGTAAATTGTAGGTAAACTTGTGGATTGGGGTTCCTGTCATGCCTTTCTTGCAAAAAAAAAAGTTGTATAATGGTTAAGATGTGGCTTTGCCAGCTTGGTTCATCATGGAGATGGATCTTGTGTATTTCTGAAGGGTTTCTTTGGCTGCCTTTAAAGCATCCCTTGCTTGTAAGTTTGGCCCCATCCACGATTCAACCAGGACAGCCCTCCCTCAGCATTGCTTTCTGTAGTTTCTTCAATGTTGGACACTAATCCTTCAGCTCACCAGTCCTGTGCTTCCGCAGCCATCACCCAACACTTAGCTTCCTTAGTAGTCAGACTGAATTTAGAGGACACCAGAAATCCTGCCATTCCACTTGCAAGGTTTCTGTTGCTGAGCATCTGTTCCCACGACTTACTTCTTGATGTGAGTCAGAAGATGATTAGCTGTTTCTTCATTTTGTTTAGTTCTTATTGTTCTTTGGGCCGTTCCTCATGCCTCATCTTGGCTGAATTCTCTTCCAGTTTTCTCTCTTCTTGTGTGTTTCTGCTCTTGCTCTGTTCTCTGCCCTTTGTTCTCAGTTGCTGTTCCCCCTCACCCCCTTTTTCCTTTTGTGCCTCTCTTGCATACTTTCTGTTGCTCTATTATCTCAGCCCTTTGTCTTTTTCTTTCCTTTGTCTTTTCATTTTGCCTATCTTTGTTCTGTGTCCTCTTTGGTGTCTCCCCGTCCTCTGTCTTCTCTTTTCCCTTGTTCTTTCTTTTCCTCTGTCTGTCTCTTTTTATGATTCCCTTTTATCCTCGTTGTGTTCTGAGTGGGTTTGTCTTGATCTCTGTCTTTGTAGAGGACGTGCTCAAACGAAGACAAAACAGGCCATTCAAACAGAAATTGCCTATTAATTGTAACACGGACACACCGCCGAAACTCAAGCCTCCCACAGAGACAGCAAAGCAGATCCAATCCAAACCCAAAGATTTTTCCAGGCCAGAATACTTTTCTCTCCTAGTCATCCAAGCTCCATGTAGGGCCTCATGGTTGAATACCCAGTACTGAAACCACATCCCACCCCGCTCCTCTCTGGGTGGCTGCCAGTCAATAAATCCATCCTACCCTTTCTCACTGACCCATTGATAGTTGGGTGCAAAATAACCCAAGTGAGGTATCTGGTTATGTAGCAGCAATGAGTGAAAATGTGTCTTTTGGTCTCCTGTATGGAATCAACACGATCTCCATGTCCCAAGTGTGCCCCTTCCTCCTGTGGTAAGGGTTATAATTTACTGCAGATGTCTTTGACCTACATCATGAGCTCCAAGTTATCAGTTGCTGCTAGAAGGAATGTTTTAATTTACTAACCAGCTCTGCTGGGAATGGATATCAGCTACAGCCATGTGAAAGGCAGGATTTCTGGGTACACTTGGTACACAGCCACAAGTTATCCTTCTATCATATTTTCAAAACAAAACATCTGAAAAACATGGAAACAGGAAAAAACATAAACACAATTATTTTGGTCAAGGAAGTTCTATTTGGTTCCAAATCAAATCTTTCCTTTTTTTCTACTTTTTTGTGTGTGTATGTGCTTGTGAGCTCTTTGTGAAGATTAGAGTGATTTGAAAGTTTAAACTCCAAAAGAAAAAAGTTCATACACACAAAAAATAATTTAGCTCTCTGTTCATTTCCCCACCTTTTTCTTCCCTCTAATAATTTAGTGATGTCTCTCTGAATGTTCAGCATTTGATTAATCCTCATTAAAGTGCTGGCTGAAAAACCTCAGATCGTGGAGTTTGCCCTGGTGCTGCTATTCACCTTACTTTTGCTTTCTTCCTTCCCCCCCGCCCCCCCTTTTTTTTTTTTTTTGGCTTCAGGAGGGCTGTGAGAACCACCACATTGTCAAGCCATAAAATGGATGAGTTTGGAGCAGTTCATCAAGGTAGAAGAGCTGGGTGCTCCCAGGGACCCTGTTACAGTCCATGCCAGGTCACTGTATCCTTGAGGCTCAGGGGACCCTGCACCCCCCCACCAGCCTTTCCAGGCTGTTTCACTCTCCCCTTAACTTTACTGTTAAATTGTCACTTTCCTGGCTGGGCTGTAGTATATAAATAGAAATCTCATATCTTCTACCTGCTGTGCTCTGGGGAAGCCCCAGAACACCCAGCACATCACCTAACCCTTCAAACCAGCTACAGGACCTGGCCACAATATTGCAGCAAATAACCTGGGCCTGATGTGAATTGCCCTGAATCTGGGAAATGCTGCAGCTTCCCTGGAGGCTGCAAATAGAGCTTAGCCCAGGTTGGGCTCTTCCTGCTGCTTGCATCTCATTGTCATCTCCACGAGCAAGCCTCACTGCAGTTGTGGAGGCAGAAGTGGGACCAGTATGCTTCATTGTGGTGAAGTTCCTCCATCCACCACTGTGGTGGTGGATATAGAAGTGGGACCAGCATTTCTCCTTGCAGAGGTGGATACAGAAGTGAGACCAGCATCCATTGTTGTGGTGGATGCAGAAGTGAAGACCATCTTCCCTTCTCGTGGTATTGGATGCAGAAGTGGGACCAGCAACTCTTATCAGAGTGACAGATGCAGAAGCAGGACCAGCATCCCTCACCATGGTGACAGATACAGACACAGGACCAGCTTCCCTCACTGCAGTGGCAGATGCAGATCAGGATGGGGTCTCTTCCTGCTGTTTTCCATCATGGCATGGGAGTGATGCTGCTCGGGACAGGGATGTGTGGGAAATGGGAAGATGCAGGGGCCTGTGCAGGCTGTCTGGAACCACTGGTGTGTGCCAGCACAGTGGGCTGAAGGGATGTTTCCCTGCACAGCCCCAACCTGTGCATTTTTGAGAGCGCAGGTGATCTCCCAGTCTGCATAAATATGCATGAACTACAGGTTTCCCAAGCTAGATATTTTTGTCTTCATAATATTGATTTAAATTATACTTAAATATTAATAAGGTGATTTAAGGCCAGGCCATTTAGGCCAAATGTACATTAAAATTCCCCTTCTATTTTCCCCTCTTTTTAAATCCTCCTCCTTCAGTTTATTCCCTGCGGGAGGGTGTGGGTCCTGAACTCATTGTGAGATCTTCAAACACATAATAAGAATTAATCACCATTAGTCTTCTATTTTAACAGCTGCTTCCTACCCCCTGAAACCAGTACAGCTGCAAACTTCCCTCCCTCTGCCGACACCGTAATCCCATTACAGCTGCAAACTTCCACACGTTAAAAAGGCAGATTTAAGCCGATTTTCAAGCAACTCTAATTTCTTAATTACTCAGGTCTGTATTGGAAGTGGGTGATGCAGCTCCTGGCTGGTGGGAGCTGGAGAAGCATCATCCTTCCCAAGCATGAAGCCACATGCTGTTGATGTACTGGTCCACCATGGGAGGTTGCAAACCTCGTTTCAAACATGAATCATAGAATCATAGAATCAACCAGGTTGGAAGAGACCTCCAAGGTCATCCAGGCCAACCTAGCACCCAGCCCTAGCCAGTCAACTAGACCATAGCACTAAGTGCCTCAGCCAGGCTTTTCTTCAACACCTCCAGGGATGGAGACTCCACCACCTCCCTGGGCAGCCCATTCCAATGCCAATCACTCTCTCTGTGAAGACCTTCCTCCTAACATCCAGCCTGTACTTCCCATTGCACAACTTGAGACTGTGTCCCCTTCTTCTCTTGCTGGTTGCCTGGGAGAAGAGACCAACCCCCACCTGGCTACAGCCTCCCTTCAGGTAGTTGTAGACAGCAATGAGGTCACCCCCTGAGCTTCCTCTTCTGCAGGCTGCACACCCCCAGCTCCCTCAGCCTCTTCTCATAGGGTTTGTGCTCCAGTAACTTGCCTCAACTAGTGTTTATTTTTAATATTTGTAGGAAAACAAGTATGATTTATTTGTCAACAGGGAGAAGAGGTTTGCTTGCTCATGGAAATTTCCCTTTTTCTTCTCACCGTGGGCTTTCTTCTACTTTATCCCTTCTAATATCTGCCCTTAGATTGCAATTATTTTATTTTCATACTTTTTAGCATTAAGGATCGGGATAGATAATTATTTTGCTTAATAGTAAATTTCCTTGCAACGTGCCCAGAGGGATCTGAAATAAAAGGTATTTAAAAATCTACCATGTTAGAAAAGTAAAATAATTTCAGCTAATGAGATTATCAAGGATAATCGCTTTACAAAAGCCCATTATGCGACAGATTCATTGATGTCTTAAAACAGAAAGGGAGAATCCTATTTATTGGGTTTTTTTTTTTGCAATGGTGTAGAATAAATTGCCTTTTCTTTTTAGGATGGAAAAGGCTGCTTTTCTTATTTATTTTCTTTAAATGTGGTGGTTTCTGTAGCCCCATCTGCTGTTCAATTGCAGAAGTATCCAAGAAGAAGATTTGGTGAAACTGAACCTTTCCACCCTCCCATTGAAAATTGGCAATAGGTGGGACCTAAACTGTGGATTTGTCTCAAGACAGGAAGAAAAGACATAATTTCCAGAATTTGTATGAAGAAGTTAGAGGAGTGCAATGGAAAATTCCACCTCCATTCAAGCATGGCTTAGGAGGCATTCTGGGAAGATAGCTGGCTTTTGCAGGGGAAGGAAGAAGAGAAAGAAGAGGAGGAGAAAAGGTCAGAGCTGGTGGGTGATCACACTGGAGAACCTTCTAACATAGCTGCTTACTTATCTCAGCAAATCCAAACAGCTCCAAGCAACAAATGGAATGAGACAGGTGACTGCCGTAACTACAGATCTGCACAATACAGCATAGGTAATTTTAGACTTATGGAAGTTGATTGGAACATTTTCCTTCCCTTTTCTCCCTCAAACCTTCCAGGATACACTTGCTAGACCTGGGTTTTGTCTGCTTATAGCAGTAGAAGCGTTGACTTGACCCAAGGAGAATTGAAAGTTGCTCCAACATAGAATCATAGAATCCATCATGTTGGAAGAGACCTCCAAGATCACTCAGTCCAAGCTATCATCCAGTCCTGTCCAAACAACTAGACCATGTCACTAAGTGCTCCATCCAGTCTTTTCTTGAGCACCTGCAGAGACAGCAACTCCACCACCTCCCTGGGCAGCCCATTCCAATGGCAAATCACTCTCTCTGGGAAGAACTTTCTCATAACATCCAGTCTGTACCTTCCCTGGCACAACTTGAGCCTTAGAAACATAGAGTCATAGAATGCATTGGGTTGGAAGAGACCTTTAAAGGTCATCAAGTCAACCTCCCATGCAGTAGTCAGGGAGTCTTACGAGAGAGGCCACAGGGCTGGCACTTATAAAGAAGCAACAACAAAATTATTCATGTTTTAAAATAATATAAATCAAAATACATAAGCATAAACCTACAATCCTGACAAAGTATTACAGTGATGTCTTGTTTATTTATTGCAGTTTATTGTCTTGAGCATGAAACAATGCTAGAGGCTGCTCAAAGTGTTTCTGGTGGACCTGATACATGAAGTCTCTTCCAGGACTTCAGGGTGATGCAGAAGGCGACTTTTCAGTAAGTGACACCAAATGATTTCAAGATTGTATAAATAATACACCCGTTCTCTCTCCTGTTGAATGATGAAGAGCATTCTGAGTGATTGATTTGCCAACACGCACATGCAGCAGTGGCTGGAACAGTTCACGTTGTCCTTGGAACCCCCAAACTTGTCCTACATCTCCCATGGGTTTGTCTCCTTATGGCAGCAGTCCCTCCAGCAATGTGTGAGTAGCAAACCTTTACTTGGTCGCTGAAAGGAATGACAGGGAGATAAAGACTGAGCCCCTTGAGTAGAACATCTGCAGTGCCATGTCCTCTGCCTATGCCTGCCCCGTGCATGTGGACCTTCGTCCTCTTCAAAATGTGGTTCTCATGCAGTTTGTCCTGCTTCAGCTCTCAATCCCCTGCTTAAATGCTGCCTGCTATTTCAACCTCCCTCCCTTTAATATTTAGCAGAAAAGAATGCTGCAATGAGCTTTATTAAAGCAGCAGGATAGATTAAAACCCAAAATCTGTTTAGCAAGATTTGGGGGGAGGGGAAGACTTCAGTAATTAATTTTCAATAATACCTGGCATTTCCAGAACTCCTTTCATCCCAAGATCACCAAACAGTTTACAGACATTAATTAATTAAAGCATTATGATGCCCCAGTGTGGGGCCATTGCCTGCATGTCTGACTCAGACAAACTCCTTCCAATTCCCTGGACGGCTGAGCGGTATCCACTCCTCTGCCTTCACCAGGGCTACTCCTCTGAGTAAATACCGCTCAGCTTTCCTATGGTTTGCACTACGTGGCTCTATGTAAATATTTCCCAGTAAGTTTGATTATTTGTCTTTTATTCTCTATCAGGAACCCTCCCAAACATCTCAGTAATAAAATTTCCATCTCGTGTTTACATGAGGGCACTGTCCTGGAGTCCTGCATACCCCAAAATTCCTCTCCCTCTGTGGTTAGAATGGGAGAGGAAAAGGCATGAAAAGACCTGTTTTCACCCCCCTGCCCTGCAGGCATGGAGGGGGGGGAACAGGGGGCCTTTCTGGCATGAGGGGTGCCCATGCAGTGCCCGCGTTAGAATCAGGTTGGGGCTTGGCTGTGCTCTTTGCACTTAGGCAGTGGTAACTCTGCTCTTTGTCTAGGAAGGGTATAAATATTGGGGGACTTCCTGCCTTGGGGTTCCTGCCTTAGAGTTCTCCCCCCGTCTGGATAGATTCTGCAAGAGAATCCCCTGGTGCTCCGCAGGACAAGCTCCTGAGGGACAGGGCCATCTCTGCTTTGGATGGCTTCCACCATTAGCACCCTTTATGCAGGCCCAGTAGCCCTGAACGATCCTTGGATGGCTTCTGAAAGAGAGTGAGAGGACAAGCATCTGGACCACCCTTTCTCTCAGCCAGCCTGACTCACCTGTGAGTAAACATTAATGGCTCAGCCTGATTAATAGTGGGGAATGCTATGTTTAATAGCTCAGCCTTTTCCAACTTCTGACTTCCAAAATAGTCAAATTACCTACAGTATCCTTGTAGATCTTCTCAATCTAACTGAATCTGCTAATTAAAACTAAATTAATTTCTGTATATAGTTTTGGGGGAAAATAAAATAACTCTATTTTGCTATATATTCCTGACTCGGCCACATTAAATCCCTGCCTCCACAACAGGCACTTTGAACGATTAGTTTCTGATTCTGCTGCCCATTAAAGCCTCCTCACTCCTGGTAATTCCCTTTTATTTTTTTGCAAGATGTGCATTTTAAGCTTTGATTTTGGGGTGAGTTGAGGAGTTCTTTTGTCTGACAAGACAGTAAATTGTGCGGGGGGAGGGGGGGGGGGAAGGGAGGTGTTTGGCCTGAGCCTGAGAGGGGTACAAATAACATCACACTCCTGGAAATCCCACGTGAAGTATAAGTTTGGTGAAATCTTATGAAAGCTATAGATTATACAAACTTTCTCCACTCCGATGATTTGATTCATGAAGGCGTAAATAGATAGATGGAGAGATCCATCACAGGATCCCCTGGGGAGCAATGCTCTGGTGTTTGTGATTGGAAAAATATTATAAAAGAGCTCACGTACAGCCAATAGTTAGGCAGTTGTGTACCGCCAAGATAAATAGAAAATAAATGACATTTCATGATCGTATTTTTAAAGGATGTTGGAAGGTACCAAAGTAGGAGAAATAGATGTCCTGTGGTGATAGATATGCAGTCCCACTTGGCATTGCTGCCAGTTGGGCATCTCTTGTGCCCCTCACTCCCTCTCACCTAGCTCTTCAAGATCATGATGTGGCACTGTATTCTCATGATGCGGCACTGTATTCATGGTGAACGTCTTTATCTGGCTGTTTTAACCCCATCCCTTGGTCATTTTGGTCATAGGATGATTGTCTTTTCTTG
The DNA here is from genome assembly GCF_015220805.1 of Pogoniulus pusillus. Lineage (NCBI taxonomy): Eukaryota > Metazoa > Chordata > Aves > Piciformes > Lybiidae > Pogoniulus > Pogoniulus pusillus. The sequence continues at coordinate 39,536,773 of NC_087269.1, forward strand.
CCTTAAGGTCTTACAGTTAGGATATTCAGTGACAGGATAAACTGTGAAATGGAAGAGCAACAGAAGAACTAAGTGTTGTGTCAATTGCTTATTCAATTACCTAGTCACATAGAATCATCAAGCGGTTTGGGTTGCAAGTGACCTCTAAAGGTCATAGAATCATAGAATCATAGAATCAGCCAGGTTGGAAGAGACCTCCAAGATCATCCAGTCCAACCTATCACCCAGCCCTAACAATCAACTAGACCATGGCACTAAGTGCCTCATCCAGTCTTTTCTTGAAGACCCCCAGGGACGGTGCCTCCACCACCTCCCTGGGCAGCCCATTCCAATAAACATTTAGGTTGGAAAAGACCTGTGGGATCACCAAGTCCAACTGATCACCCTACTCTGCAAGGTTCACCCCTAAACCATATACTCAAGCATCACATCCAAATGACCCTTAAATACATCCAGAGCTGGTGACTCAACTACCTCCTTGGGCAGCCCATTCCAATGCCTGCCCACTCTTTCAGTGAAAAAATAAATTCTTAATGCCCAATCATCAAATTTTAACCCTATCTGCACTTAGCAGGGACATCTTCAACTAGAGCAGGATGCTCAGAGTTCAATCCAACCTAAACTGAAATGTTTACAATGTATCTACCACTCCTCTGAGCAACCTGGGACAGTGTCTCACTACTCTCAGTGTAAAAATTTCCTGTCTTCCTTCCTGCTCTAAATGTCCCCTCTTATAGTTTAAAACCATCACTGCTTATTCTGTCACAACAAACCCTGCTTAAAATACTGTCCCCGTTTCTCTTAGAGGCCCCCTTTATTTACTGAAAGGCCACAAGAAGGTCTCCCTGGAAAAGGGCAGCCCTTATATTCAGATACACCAAATGAAAAAGAATGTTGAAATGGAAAGTTCTCTTCACTGCCTCTGGTCCAAGCAGTATCTATCTGTCAGTCTGCCTGGTTAGGTTGGCCAGCTCTAAATCTCTGTTTAGTTCAGCTTCAAATCATAGTGGAGAAAGGTTGAACTTTGGGCAAGAGCCACAGCCTACATAGCACTGCCAATGTGGATACGTGTGTTTGAGGAACCACTCCACAAAAGCTGCTGTGGCTCAACATCAAACTGTTTACAACACTCAGCACCTCGGCCCATGCATCCCTCAGCCTGGAAACAGGAAAATGTCAACGTGTGGCCGGGAAGGTAGCTCACATGGAGTAGTCTCCAGTTCTGTGAGGAGTGAGACAGGAATTCTGCCTGCCCTTCTCCCCACTTCTTTGCCCTATGGCAAGTGCATCTTCAGGGAGCACTGACTGCATCTTCATGATATAAGAAGAAATTCTTAAGTAAATAGAAGTGACATTTGGCATATAAGTAAGTTAGGGAATACTCTTGCGCAAGCACTGCAGGTCAGCAGTGATCTTTTATCTTCTGGTTTAAAATCATCTGCTTTAGAAATGTGAAAATACAAAGTGCTGGCAGGAGGGATGGCAAAGGAAGAGAGGCTATGACATGGTGCTGGATACTAAGGAGATGTTTGTTGGTCTGGAGAAACCACATTCGGGCTCCAATTCATGGTTCTAGCCCAATAGTTGGTCTGTCTGTCTTTCTTCCTTTCTTGCTTTGATTGTTTTCTCTTTCTCTCTTGCTTTCTTGCTTTTTTTCTCTCTCTTTCTCTTTCTTTTTCTGTTTCTTCCTATACTTATTTCCTTCCTTCTTTTTATTTTATTTTCTTTTTTTCTTTTTATTTTTCTTCTTTTCCTTTTTCTTTGTCTCTTTTTCTTTTTCTTCTTTTATTTTCTTTTTCTCTTTTTCTTTTCCTCTTTTTCTATTTCTTTTTCTTTTTCCCTTTTTTATTTTTTCTTTTTCTTTTTCATTTTCTTCTTTTCTTTTTTCTTTTTATCATTTTCTTTTTCTTTTCCTTTTTCTTTTTCTTTTCTCTTTTTCTTTTTCTTCTTCTTTTTCTTTTCCTTATTTTCTTTTTACCTTTTTCTTTTCCTTTTTTTCTTTTTCTTTTCTATTTTTCTTTCCCTTTTCCTTTCCCATTTCCCTTTTCCTTCCCCCCTTTTCCCTTTTCCTCCCCCCTTTTCCCTTTTCCTCCCCTCCTTTTCTTTCCTTCTTTTTTTCCCCCACAATTTCCCCTTTACTTACTCTTTATTTTCCTTTCTTCCCCCCGCTTCCCTTTCATATGATTAATGTATAACAAGTCCCTTCAGAGAGTAAATACTGATTTGAACCAGCGCAGTAAACAAATAACAGGGGAGCAGGCTTCCAGGCTGTATATACATAGGTCTCTAAAACGCAGGGCACACAGACATGCGCACCCGCCTTCTCATTGTGTAGGTTAGCTAAGGGGATTTACCTCCTCTTTAATATTTTTGAAGGCTGCTTTATGATCCTGTTGACCTGCTATTAGCAAAAGCTTAGCTTTCAACAAAGGTAATTAAATTATAAAATCACTGCTGCAATCATCAAACTACTCATAAAACAAGAAGTGGGAAGAGAAAAATGAGAGAAAGAGAGAAAGAAAAAGAGAAAGAAAGGAAGGAAGGAAGGAAGGAAGGAAGGAAGGAAGGAAGGAAGAAAGAAAGAAAGAAAGAAAGAAAGAAAGAAAGAAAGAAAGAAAGAAAGAAAGAAAGAAAGAAAGAAAGAAAGAAAGAAAGAAAGAAAGAAAGAAAGAAAGAAAGAAAGAAAGAAAGAAAGAACTCTGAAATAAAAATCTTGCAGGCTTCTCCTCATGTAATATTGCTCCCTGATGTTAATTACATTTAAATGGGAGAGTACTATTTTGGTATCATTCATACGCCTCCAAAAGTACTTTCCAGTTTATCATACCTGTCAACCCCAGTGCATCACAGGCTAATACTTTATTAAGAAAAAAATCATTAGGGAGCTGCTGATCCCATTTAAGTACATTGGGCAGAATGTAAGACTAATTAAAAAGCATATTTTTACATTATTAATTTCTGAGTTTCACACTTAATGAATGTGAAATGACAGGGCTACTATTTTTATATTCAGGCTCTCTGGGCTCTTCAGCCAGGGGAATTAAATTCTGGGGATTTTTTTGCAAAGATGCTTCTTGGGAGATTTGTTTTCAAGAACAGCTAAGCTTTTTTAGCTGTGCCTTTTTTTTTTTTTTTCCTGGGAAATTATACCAAAGCATATTACAGCCACTTTTAAAGAGTAGTTAAATAGATGTGGTGTTGGGTGCTTTTTTTTCCTTTCTTTCTTTCTTCTCCCCCCCCTTCCCCATCTTCATCACACTGCTATAAAAGTATTTTAGATGAGGTATAAAATATGGTTTTTAAATGATATTATGATTTGCAAACACTAAAAAATAATTGCAGTGGAGTTGGGAGAGAGCAAAAACATCTAATCTTTATTGTGTAAGACAATGCGATAAAATATTTTACAGCCAAAAGCTCATTTTGCATCTGGAAAATTGTGTAAACTGATGGGGGTGGGGGGGTGGGGGGGGAAATCTCATTAAAACTAAAGGTTATTTTTAATATTCTTCAAACAAAGCAACACATTATAACTGCATCTCTCTTGCCCGTATTTATTAAATTAGACAATTGTACCGACGCCTGACGCTCTATTTAAATAAAGACATAAAATGACAGAGACCGTGTGATTAGGCAGCCTAACTGGAATTTATACTGGCTTTTAGAGTGCACAGGGGCTGGGGAAGGTAGCACCAACCCCGGGGAAGGTCGCTGTGCGTTTGGGAGCTTCAGTTGCAACGTTCCAGTTGTTATTAAGCACTAGGTGTTGCGTTCCCGGACCCTTTTTGCCGGGTCCCCGTGAGCACACTGCAACACAGCACACTTTTATAGGGCTCTGCAAGGAGGAGTGGAGAAAAACAGATTTCTATTTTCTTTCTTAATCCCTCTCTTTCTCTCTGTCTTCTTCTCCCCCCCTCCAAATGTGCTTACAATTACCTCTCTGTATTTTTATTGTCTTTTTCCTAACCACAAAACTCACACTGGAGGCAAAGCTTAACGGCTGAGGCTTTCCTCATGTAAATATTAGGAAATTACATTTGTACAAACTGCTCGGCTTTGTATAGGGGGCTGGAGCCACTCCAACACAAATTAATCAGGATAAAGTTGCTCTATGTTCAACATGACCATAGTTTATTTTCTTAAAGTATTAATTTGTCAACAGCTTTCCTGCCTCGCTGTGACTCATGTGGATGGCATTGAGGGAAGACACAGATGCAATCTTGCCCCTCTACCTTGCGGTTTTAGGAACCAGCTCTGGTTAATCAAAACATAATTGTGTTTAATTCCTCAATGTTTGTTTTCATACAAAAACTCAAATGACTGAAACACGCATACGAAGCAGTGTTTAAATATTGTTTTCCTTTAAAAAGGAGCAAGAATTTAAGAGGGAAAAAAAAAGGCATGAAACTGTTTCAACTGTTTGCTAAACAATTTTTTACTTTCACGTCCTTCCCTCCTACACTAACACCCTCCCCCACCCCCCCCTCAGCCCCAAAATAAATAAATAAGCTCTGGCAATAGCTTTTCAGCTGGTGTCCTTTGCTCTTTTTGTTGTTTTTTTTTTTTTTCTCTTCTTTCCTCAAACCCTGTGCTGAGAGCAAGGCTTTCCAGCACGTCTCTTCTCATCCTTCTGCCTTTGCTTGCTCCTTATTATATCATGCTCTTTTTAATTGTATCTTGATATTTTGTAAAATGATCATTTGTCGTTCTCTTTCTGGAATGCAAACGTGAGCGTAATGGGGTCTATTTTTCAGAGTTGCCAAAACAAATTAAGGCAAACGTTGGGCTCTTCCTTTGCCAAATGTTTGAGTGTTTTTCCATGAAAGCAAATCTTATTTCTAACTGTATATTAAACCGTAAGTAAATAACGCAGTCTGTCAGAAGCAAATTCCATTGTAAAATCAGGAGCTGTATCCTGGGCTTTGCCGGTGATACCCGCACTCTGCTCTGCCCAGGAAGAATCAGGATAACAATGAAACACTGTTAATTTTAATTTGCTTTTTGCAGAAACCCCTAACTTTTTCCTGTGAGCTGGATGCAGCCCCCATAAATATGGAGCATCTGTTGTGGCTACTCCATGGATACCCAGGTAGGCGAGGAGACTCCTGAATAACAACATCACGAGGGTTGGAAAAGGGACCAGCTCTAAGCACTGGGCTTTGTTAATTGCGAGGATAGGGCCTTGCCTGTTCTTTTAACATCTTTTATTAACATACATCCCCAAATAATATTGACACTCTTCTTGTTTTATTAGTACACGTTTACCTTGTTCATGGTTTTATTATTCAGGAATGCAGTTGTTGCCAAGTATTAATCAATATATTATGCTGCTCAGTTGGGCAAGCTGTACAAAAACATAGTGCCCCTAGGGTTAATACAGTCAAGAACTAGAAAAGTGTTTCAGACATGTACACAACATGTGGTTTACTATTATCATTAAATGAGGTGAACTGGGACTCTATACATATGGATTTTGAATTGCATAAATTTTGATTGATATCATTTGAAGACTGAGACCCTGAAAGGCTAGATTTTGTGAAAGACGATACACAGGCCAGCTATTACCACATACAATAATACCAGGAAAAATATCTAAAATGAGCAAGGCAGCTGGCTTTTAAATAGCTAAAACATAACATCAATACTTATTTTGAATAATGGAAAAAAGAGGTAAAAGATGTTGACCTCTGCCTGACAATAACATGTTCCAAAAGTAGAACTGGTCCCGGGAGGAAACCCCCTGCTCAACAGTAGCGACTCAGAATTTTTTTCTCTTTCTCTCCCTTTCTTTCCTTCTTGTTTTCTCTTGCTTTTCTTTCCCTTTTCATTAAAAAAAAAATAATCCTTCTTACATATTTTTTTTTTCCTCCTGTGTTTTTACTTTCCCTGCCCTCCCTGGAAAACGTAAATGGGCTTCTGAACGTTGAGCCACTTGCAGACAGCCAACAACCACTAGAAAAAAAAGGAAAAGAGAGAAAAAAAAGGCCAACAAAAAAAAAACCCCAACACCCAACCCTCCATCTTCCCCCCCCCCCCCCCAAAAAAAAAAAAATCAACCCAAAAAAACCCCAAAGAATTTTCTTTTGCAAATTCAGGAAACACTTGAGAGGTAAAACCAACATCCTGAGACAGGAGACAAGGCCAGCTTTTGACACCAGGCTGGACCTGCGAGGCCGAAGGAAACCTGGAGCCAGGAAGCGGCCGCCGTCGGGGTCAGGCCGCAGGGGACCCTTCTCCTTGCCTAACACCACAGGACCCGCCAGCCTTTTCATGGGAAATTTGCTGAAAATTTGCTGATCTGCATGAAACATTTATTGGAGGGGGAGAGGCATAGGCTTCCCTTTGGCTTCTCGTGGGTTACCGCTTCACGCGGCGTTAAGTGGGGGATTATAATGTATGCGAGGCCGCGGCGGGTCTCGGAGGCCCTGCATCCATTTTTTCCCCCCACTGTGTGATACAGGCAGCAAATTATCAATACCTCGCTCTACCGGCTTCATTCAATTTGCTCAGATTTGTTAAAACTTTTGAGAGAGCACCGGATGCTTAATGCTTCATTTATGATTTATGCCCCATAAATGTATTAAAACATTAACCATATTTCTGCTATGGCATACTTGAATCCTCCTGGGGAAAAGCCCAAGCGTTTCTCAGGCTGCTGCTCCGGCTTCCCTGAGGAGCAAGATTATTTGTGTTGTGTTACACCTCCAAGTGTTGATTAGGCCTTGGTGTTACCCTGACAGAAGTGTCGTGTGGTGCTTCTCTTTCATGGGGTAATAAGTGATATCAACTGCGCGGAGGAAACGCTCCTTTTCAAGTCAGAACCGGCACAAAAGTTGGTGCGCAAACACTCCAAAGGCTCCATCCCCTCCGCCTAAGTGGCAGGGCTGAGCTCTGGCCATACCCTTCACTAATCAAAAACTGTTGGTCAGAGCACTTGGGTGGCTCAAGCAAATTTATAATCTGGGTTTGAACTTTCTAATACATTAAATGCTTACACACCACCCGTTGCCGAGCCTGGCTTTTAACCGCCTCACAGCCTGGCAGCTTCGCCTGCTCCAAAAGGCGGCTGTTAATTGGAAAGCAGGAAGGTTAAAAAACAGACAAACTAGTTTTCTGGCTTGTGTTTGACAGCGTGAGTTATTTGTTTTTTCCCCCTCAGCTTTTGTTGTTGCTGTTGGATTTTTTTCCCCCTTTTTTTTTTCCTCCTTTTACCCCTTCTTTTGGTGGGTGGAGGGGTGGGGGCGATCTGGAGGATTTCTTAGTGGTCGGGAAGCTTTACATTTTTCAGCAAGCATTATTGGGTAACAATTGGTGCAAACATTATGGAGAGGGAAAGGCACATAAATCAAGAAATAAAAAAAATAGTTTCTGCACATTTTCAAAAAACACGTTGTGCTCTCTGAGGTCCTTTTCATTTTAACCAAATCAGGGGGAACTTGTCCTCACAGCGGCAAGGCAGATGGAACAATAAATCACAGGAACCATTGACTGCCTGCAGTGTACTCTCCGCAGCTGTCACTTTTTTGTCTCTTTGGTTTTAGCTGACATGGTTTGAGGTCCACTGTGAACCAATCTGGACTTTTTTTTTACCGTCATATCCATCAAAACGACCAGTAGCCATCAACCTACTGCAGCGATCGATTCGTTTGCTTATTCTCACGCATAAGCCAATACTCAGCTCACTAGGTGAGGCTTGGGAGAAGCACCTCATTTTAGTATTATTTTTTTTTTTATTCCTCCTTCTGCCCCCCCCCCCATTTCTTTCTTTCTCTTTTTTTTTTAATTTTTATTTCCCCCCCCTTTTGCCTCCAGCTACAGCTGTGATTTTCCAAGCAGTCTTGGCTAACGTTATTAAAGTTGCATCATGATAGATATAGAGCGGAGCAGCTAACAGCCTTCCCACACAACAACAGCAAAACCCAAGAACAACCGTGGGGTTTTGCTTGTTGTTGTCAGTGTTGCTTTTCAGGTGTAGCGAGACGCTTGCTAAGCTCGGAGTTTCCAACTCATTGCTTATTTTGCAAAGTAAACAAGCAAATGTTATGTGCATAACCTTAGCTGTCTCTGCAAAGGTCAGTGCCTGGCTGCTGATTTCTTTTCCTGCCTTTTGGTGGCACTCTGATGCCAGCGATTACTTTCTGGTGTGTTTTGGAAACAAGACGTCCTTTTCTTAACAAAAGACTCAATCTACAAAAGGCTGCAAAACAAAAAATTGATTAAATTTGAACCGGAGTATGAAAGTTTACTTGGGTGTATAAAATAGCCCAGAAAGTGCTAAATAGAGGCTTATTGGTTCTGGCTGCCCTCGGCACAGACAAGGCTGCGTGGGAGGCTGTTAAAATGAGGTGGGGGGTCCCTCTACGATCAAACAATACCTATAGACGTGCGTGGACATATAGGTGGTATTGTATATCAGTTTATGTGGTGTCGGTTTGTGACCTGAGATGCTGCAAAGTGTCTTTTGCGTTTTGTACAAGTGTATTCTCCAAAGCACCATCTGTCGCAGATCTTAGCAGGGACTGAACTTCGGAGCACATTTCGGAGAACAGGGGTTTGGTTTGGTTTGGTTTATTTTGTGTGTGTGGTATAACTAGAAGGGAGGAGATCTGTGAATAACACAGTTACAAAAGTGTGGGGTTTTGTTTTTTTCTTTAAATGTGAAAAATACCTTCTTGCTACCTTCTTGCTTTAGGAACCTTCACTTTGGTCAAGTTAAATTTATTATACTTTTTTTTTTTTTTTTTAAAATAGCTGAACTCCATGATTTTGACTTGAGGTGACAGCTGAAAAGCACCAGAAACCCTTGGAATTTCAGATCTATATATTACTATAAAGGAAGAAAATAAAGTTCCGCTAGGAGAAGGTAGGTAATTGCATTTACCAAATACACATAGTTTAAAAAACACAACCCCTGAAACATTTACCTTAAAAAAAAGTCAAGGCAGCAGAACTTTCCCTTTGTATCTACAGAACAAACATCCCTGGGATTTGTAATAAAACCCCAGTTATAAGATCCGGGGTCCCTCCTGTTAACGAGGATCTTTTAGCAGAATATTGAAATATTGCCATGTTGGAGAGAAGTTATTTAAGGACCCTACAGGAGCTGATGTGAAGGCAGATTCTGCTGAGACTGTTTTCCTCTTTGTACCTTCGAAATGTGCGTGTCCTGAACATATTCCACTTTAGAGAGATGCAACAAATAATGAGCTACAGTCCAAGCCAGCAGCACTCCGTGATGAATTTCAAGGAGCGTGACCAATAATCCCTCTACTTATCTTTAAGAAAAAAAAATCGTATGGAAGTACTAAACCAGTTCCAATACAACTGAAAGCAAACTGTGAAGGGGGATAAAAAAAAAAAAGAAGAAAAAAAGAAGCCATCTGTCTGAGAGCAACCCAAGAATCCTAAGTCCACCCAAGTAGTTACTGCATGTGGGTTTTTTTTTTTACACTGCTAATGGATTGCATATTGTTGAAAATATGAATTGCATGATAAATCAGAAGTGGCAATCGAGGGTCCTATTCTGCTCTTGGCTACGGTGAAATGATCACCTCCTGTTTTCTTTGCAGCTATTGGGGTGCACATCAGAATAATTATTCGGTGTAGCAATTATGCCAGACTGGCAATCTGAGCTCTCTAATAACTGGCAGAGGAATGAGGCTGAGGGTCAGACTAGTTTAGGCTGCATGTTTTCACAAGCCTTTAGACCCTGCTCTCAGCCCTTCCGCATCACTCTAAGCTACTATACACACGTCTTAAGTATACCTTTAAAAATGCTTCACGCTGAAGATGTGCCAAACACCTCTTGCTCCCTTTAGGGCAGACATGAAGAGTTACAAACTGTAAGCCCTGTGTCAGACTTCTTGCCTAGGAAAAACAAGTAATGCCATTTGAAGTGAGTCAGAGCTTTGGCTGGAGAGGAAGAGCAGGATGAGGGCCCTGCCTTAGAACAATTATACAGGAATAAGGAATTTCACTACGAGTATTGTAGCAGCAAAATCGTTACATGTGTGATATAAGAAAACATACTGCTGCATGTGAGAGGAAAGCCACTGTTTTGGCATTATTCTTGTTTTCAAACTAATTTTGACACCAAGAGATGCCAGCAGCCTTGTCAAAAGGGACAGTCATTAATATGCCTATTGGTCACTTTTCTCCTGTTCCTACCGAACAGATTTTAAGAGAATTTCAGGTTCAAACCAGGAAGCAGTCCTGCATATTTTCTAATTATCCTATTCTGGAAATCTTGCTGGGGTAGATGATAAAAGAAGGAAAGCAAAGAAAAAAAGAGTCTCGGTGTGAACGTGAAACTTTGTTCACCACTTGCATACTAAACAGTGTGGGTTTCACATCCCATACGTTGCAAAAAGATGCGTAACGTTGTTCCTTGGGCCAAAAAAGGCTGTTGCCTATGGTTCAATAGAAGCCCCCTGCTGACCTCCTGGTGATGCCTGGGCTGCTCATGCGCTCAGTGCCCGGCGCAAGCGTCCGTCCTGGCAGGACCGAGCTCCGCAGGCGCTGCTGCGCAGGGTGTTGCTGCTGCCGGCGCGTCTGTTGTTGCTGTTATTTTCCAAGAGGAAATATTTCGGGTCTGCCCTAACATTAGTGCAACATATCACTCCAGCTGCATTCCCCGCTGACTGGAGTCTGTTTGATGAGTAATTAGGAGACCTTCTCTTTAGTTTGTTTGACATATTTTGCAAAACATGTGAATCTGTTGAAAAAAAAATCTGCTTGTTCATTTAAAAGACAGCGGCTCCAAATGAAGCAGAGCATCTACTAAATGGATATAATTGTAGGATTTCTCTTTTTTTTTTCTCTGTTACAACTTCAAACACAATAGGGTCTCTTTGCCTTAAAGAAAAAAAAAGGTTTTTTTATTGTTGTTGTTGTTGTTTCTGTCGAGAAGTAATTATTCTGCATCTGTGTAGCTTCACCCAGAGCTCATATAGGGAAAATCTTCTGTAATGCTTAGAGATAAACATATCTAGACACACAGATATCCATGTGTGTACTTAACTTTGTTTATATTTTACACCCATGTGTCAAAACTGGTATCATTACTTACTGGAAAGCAATAAACACAGCCTTCTTTCCTCTGCTTAGATCAAAGGTGAACAGTTATTTCTTTATTTTGCATTAAGACATCTTTTGCTGAGAAACCTCATCGAAAATATTAAGCAAACTTTGAATATTCCAGCACCTATCCTGCTCCTTTTGTCAAATACACTTTGAAGACCACCTGCTGCTTCAGACTCTGTGTTTTCAGCTGGCAATTTAACTTTCCTCACTCTGGCACCACTGTGTAATTAAAGAGGTTTTGGGTTTGTTTGCGTTGTTTGGTTTGTTGTTGTGTTTTTGTTAATTCCCCCCTCCCTTGTTTTGCAACCATTTGGAGGTTGTTGTGCTGTGTTTTGTTTGGTGGGGTTTGTTTTCTTTTGTTTTCTTTTGTTTGAATGAAAATATTAGCTTCTCCCCTTCAGCTTTTTAACTGTGCAACAAGAAGTGCCACCCTTCGGCACCCTTGATTTCAATCAAAGTTGCTGCTCGCGGAATCCCAAATGATAAAGACTAAAGGTTATTAATGTATTTAGTGTCAGAAAAAAAGAACTCTGGTATTTAAAAAGCAAAGCCAAAGGTTAAAGTTGCCCACCCCCTCCAAAAAAAGAGAAAAAAAAACTCCCAGTGTTGCAATAAGAGTCTGCTAATTAAGAATAAAATCCTTTTATACTTCATGATGTAAGTATAGGGATGATTTAAACACCCCACACTTTTCTAGGCAGCTCTACTTATTGCTTCAGGCTGAACATTTTGTTTTGCCTTTTTTTTTCCCACTGAACACAGTTGCTTATTTTGGGGAAGCATCTCATTTATCTGAGCCTGTTTCTTCCCAAGACTTCTCCCCCCCCCCCTCTCCCTTCCCCCCCCCCCCCCCTTCTTCTCTTTCTCCTGCTGGAGAATTACTGCCTGGCACATCAATAGGTTGCAAATTATATAAGGGTTTGTGTTTAACTTGCAGCCAGATTGCCATTGTCGAGAGGGTCTGTATCTTTTAGCTAAACTGCCTTTTTCTGGAGGAATTTCTGATGTCTGTAATTGCTGCTCCTTTCAGCACAGCTTAAGGTATCAATATCAACTCGATTTGAATATCATAAGTGGGAAGTTGCTCTAAGCAAAACAAAAACATGTCAGTTGCCCAGGTGACATTTTGTAGCAAACAAGGAAATCACAACTCCAGGAAGTGTTGTATTTTATGCCAACAACAATATGACAGTTTTCTCTGTAAAGAAAACATGACACTTTTCCAAATATCAGAGGATGCCTCTGCTGCTCAAGGGATTCCTGTACTGTCACTGAAATGGAAGGTCACAGGCTGGTTTCATGATTTCTATAGTTTCGAAATGTTGTGGTGGAGCGTTTGCACGCTAAATGCTGTAGGCTAAGGGAAATCTTTCCCTTCATCTCTGAAAGAAGTGACAGGAAGAAAAAGGTCCTCCTTTGACAGCAGTAACCTCTAGGTCTAGAGGTTCTGCCCCAAGCAACTCTGAAGTAAAATTACCTATGTTAATGTGTTGTCCTTGCTGTCAGCCAGGCACACGTGTGAGAGTGTGCACAAGCGTGCAAAACAGAGCCCAAGTGGGCACTGATGCAGCTTGCAGGAGAGCTTACATTGGACCATACTGATCCATGAGATGTGCCTCAAAATATCCTTAAAAGCATCTTTTTATATATGTATTTTTTTTTCTTGGCCAGTCTGTGCTGTGCAGGAGTTGTAGCAAACACCCAGGTCCTGTTTTTAGCTGGCTTTGGCTGTAATAAAGACTGAAAAGTTTCTGCAAACAATTTCTTTTAAGAGGTGGGGTTTCCAGTTCACCTTCAAGAAGGTAGGGACCTACTTGTTATGCTAGTACCTAATTCCTGAACTTTAAATAAACAGACGTTTGCTTTAAGCCAGAGGAATGATTAACTTCAAGGCTACGAACGGGATCAAAACACGTTTGTTTCCAGCCTTCCTCCTTTTTTTTTCATTCTTCCCTCTCCCCCTTAAAGAAAGCACACCTTAGTCTATAGATTATATACTTCCTGCTGCCCTTTTTATAAGCAATAAGAATTTAATAACTGAGGGCAACTCTATAGTAATATTTATATGGGTCAAGTGGCTTAAAAGTATGCAATAAATGTAAAGTTATGAACCACATTGCCCCTTTTTAAATAATGCAGCTAGCACCAAGATATTAGGTTTCATATTCTGGAAAAAGGTGTTTGAGCTGAGGCTTTAGGAGTACACCAGACATGAAAAGTTATACTGATCCCATAATAAAGTCACTGCCTGGTTAATATGGTGTGTTATGTAGAGCTCCAGATCTTAATAGCAGACCACAGCAAGAACGTCCCAGATGATATCAACAAAACCTTGGCTTTCTCATTAGCAATCAGCAAATTCTCCTGGTGTCTGCTAGTTTCAAATAAGGGCAAGTGCCTCTATGCCTAGTGTGAAGCCCAATAGGATAATAGAAATAATGTAGTCTATTCAGTGCCAAACACAGGAGATCCACCCCCGCCCCATCAAAGCAGGCGGTGGTGGGTTTGGTGCCACCCCTTCAGCAGCTTTTAGCAAGCTTCGTGGGCCTGAGAAGCAGGAGCAGTGTGATGGCCAAGAGAGGGAGTAGCAAAATCTGCCTCACACAGTTTCTTATATCTTATCACCATCACCTCTCTGTGAGAGAACTGCTGCTTTCTTGCAAATAAGAAGGTTTTGAGGACATCTGTGTTAAAAAAGAGACCATTAAATTTTTTTTTGCAAGCATTGCTGTGAATGCTGGATGTGGTTTCTGGGTATGGAAATGTCTGTGCATAGAGGCAGGGGGTGTCACAGTTCGGTTCAATATTGGTCTCATCAAACCATCTACTTCTTTGATAAATCAGATGAGAAATCTGTCATCACAGCCCAGCTGACCCTTCCTTTGTTGCTGGCACACTGTGGTACCTGCACACTGTCTGCACCTGTGTGATTTTTTTTCTTTCCTTATTATTTTTGTTCGGTTTAAACACCTTTTGTGATTGAATATTGCAACACACATTTGCAGCACAGTATTATTAAGCGTGAGGACAGCCATTGCTCTTAGCCATGATGATGAGAGCGTGGAGGAAACAAAATTATGCTGCTCTTGCAGCCTAAATAATCTATGACTACACTTGGGGAAATGCAGAACAGTTTTTTGAGTTCGCACTGATGTTATAATTGTAAAGTTTTGGTTTGGTTTGGTTTTTTTTTTTCCCTTGTGGTTTTTTTTTTATGTGTTCTTAAAACATTGCAGATTTCTATTTCAGGGCAATTTTTGCACCAGAGTAATTTTTGCACTGATTTCTATTTCAGAACAATTTCTATTTTAGAATCATTTTTGCACTCCTGTTCAGGCGTGGTTGCAAATCAAGACTGCAAGTGTGGCTGACACCATATGAGGAAGTGCAAGCCTAAGCTGCAGTAGTGTAAACAAAAAAAGTGTTTTAAGAGGTGCATAACTGTGTTTTGAACCCTGATTAAGCCTAAGGTTACTCAGTGTTTATATGTGCATTTGCAGTGCACTGGGAAAATTCAGTGTTTAATGGTTCCTGTGCTGATCTTTTGTTAGTGTGCTGGGCTCCCTTGCCTAAGAGCAGCAATTATTGCCCAGGTGAAAAAAAAAACACAGAAACTCTTTCTTACTCTGAATTTTTCCCAACTTCATTCATGTTGATGGGAAGCAAGAGTCCATGTATCTCTTACAGTTAAGAGTTTAAAAATGGACACCACAACTCAGTCTCCTGAGCTCTTACATAGCTACTGGAGTAAGTAGTGGGACAAGGTAGTGCTATTTTGTATGCATGTAGTAAATTGAGAGTAGTTTCCACGTGTGGGTCTCATTATGATTTAGGAACTAAGCCCAGGGTTCTCAGGTCTGGCTTTTTGTTTTAATAAATGGCAGGTGGTAGGTGGGCAAGGACATTACCCAAGAAGGGCAAGTGGCTCAACCCCCCCTCCCCCCCCAAACAGACAAACAAAAGGGTAATAATGAGGTGCAGCAGTACAAAACCTTTTGCTTCCAACTTCACTGGACTATTTTGAGTGCTCTGAATGGCCTTACACTTTATCCTCCTAAAATAACAAGCAGGTCAACACCAGCCCTGCTTGTGTGATAAAATGCAGTAATTGCTGACCAGGACATGTCCACAAAGGAGTCAGAAGAGCTGATCTGTGGGAACAAGGACATTTTCACCATCAGGGTCAGGAGATCCTGACAGTTCAGGATAGTCCATGGCAAAGAAAGACAAAGATGTTGAAGCAGATGGAAAAAAAAAAACCTCATGGATGAGGAAGATGTTATTGAAGGGAAAACTGTGCTGGCAAATAAATGCATATCTACTAAAAGAAAACCTCTCGTTTATGAGAAGCAAGAGGTGAAATTGCAGCCTAGTGATGCTAAATGACATGGTTATTGTGCTCAAGTGAGAGGGGGGAAATAATAAGCTCTGGGATAAAGTTGTCTCCACAACACATAGGCACCAGCTACTTGCACCTACACAGAGGCTAGAAATTTAGGAGAAGGTTTCTGATATCAAAGCAGTGAGGCTGTGGAGCAGACTCCATATGTGGGTAACGATGTGAAAAACCACTAACGGCTCTTAAAGTGAAGCCTGATGACAGGGGATTAGAGGACATGTTGTCTGCAATAGAAATGGCCTGAATGGGAAGACTCCAGCAGCCTCATTCCAGTTTAATGGAAATGCCTTGGAATAAACTTGATGAGACACCCCAAGCTCAGACTGCCTAAACTTCCATTTTAGATTATCTTTGTTATTATGAATTTAATCAGTGCAATTTCCAGGGATAGAGAGTGCCCAGGCTCACCTACTGCAACTCTGCACTGTGGGAGGGTGCCTCACAAGACGTCCTGCAATGACAGGGGCAGGATTTGAGCTCGTGTTTTACCAAAGAAATAAGTTTTGGAATGAATTCAAAGTGATGTTGTGCTGTAGAAAAAAATCAGAGAACAAGGGGGACAAGGTAGGGTAAGAAGGATTCAAGATGTTCAGGGAGAGTAGCTATAGGGAGTCACTTCCCACATGTGCTGCCATCTCTCTGTATCTACCCTCAGTAGAAACAGATTAAAACCAGGAAAGAGACAGAAAGGAGATGTGGCCAGCAGGAGTAGGGAGGTGATTGTCTCCTTGTACTCAGCTTTGGTGAGGCCACACCTCGATTATTGTGTTCAGTTTTGGGCACCGCAATACAAAAGAGCCATGGAAGTACTGGAGCAGGTCCAGAGGAGGGCAACAAAGCTGGTGAACAGCCTAGAGAATAAATATTATGAGGGGTGACTGAGGGAGCTGGGGATGGTTAGTTTGAAAAAGAGGAGGCTGAGGGGAGACCTTATAGCAGTCTAGAACTGCCTGAAGGGACATTGTGGAGAGGCTGGAGCTGGTCTCTTCTTAGAGGTAATTTCACAGTATCACAGTATCACAGTATCACCAAGGTTGGAAGAGACCTCACAGATCATCAAGTCCAACCCTTTACCAGAGAGCCCAAGGCTAGACCATGGCACCAAGTGCCACGTCCAACCTTGCCTTGAACTGCCCCAGGGACGGCGACTCCAGAACAAGGGGGAATAGCCTCAAGCTGAGACTGGGCAGGTTCAGACTGGACATTAGGAAAAAGTTTTTCATGGAGAGAGTGGTCAGGCACTGGAATGAGCTGCCCAGGGAGGTTGGTTGAGTCACCAGCCCGGGATGTGTTTAAGTGTTGTTTGGATGTGGTGCTTAGGGATAGGGTTTAGGGTGAATCTTGTAGAGTAGGTTTTTAGGTTGGACTTAGTGAACCTGAGGGTCTTTTCCAACTTGGATGTTTCTGTCATTCTGTGAAAATGAAGTAGAGGAAGGCAAAAAGAGGAAGTCTCCACTCATGCTAAGCAGATTTCATCCCTAGCAGTGGTTAAAAGATGTATTGCTTAAGGACATCATTTAGTGCTGGACTTGGCAGTGCTGGGTTAAAGGTTGGATTTGATGATCTTAAAGGCATCTTCCAATCAAAACAGTTCTATGATTCTGTGCTTCTAACATATCAGTGCCTATTGTCTAAGCTTTCAGGACATCAGTTGCCTTCTTCCAGTCTGGGATAGCATTAAAATGATATTCATAAGGGCTGCACCAAGGAAGTGTTGTCCACATTGTGGCTTTCATCGCATCCCACACATGGGAACCTGCATCTTGGAGGCTTTCAAGACTTACACATTTGCAGTGTCTTCACAAGCCTGGCAAGCAATCATTAGTAACTCACTGATGTCTCCCTGTTTGTTCTACTTCACGAGGCACTTCCCTAACTAATTTAGAGCAAAGCTTGGTGTTTACCTGGTTTCACAAAGTGACATTTCCCCCCCGCCCCCAGGATTGCAGCAAAGTCTCAAGGAAGAATATTTACATCAACTTCATCAAGAGCAGGTTGGGAAAGGAGGACAAGTCCAAGTGGAAGGGAAATAAAGAACAACTCAAGGTCAAGCACTTGATCTTTCAGTTAGGGCTGAAAAAGAGAGCTATGAATCTTTGAAGGGGTGG
Source organism: Pogoniulus pusillus (assembly GCF_015220805.1). NCBI lineage: Eukaryota > Metazoa > Chordata > Aves > Piciformes > Lybiidae > Pogoniulus > Pogoniulus pusillus. The sequence goes on from NC_087269.1 coordinate 39,554,362, forward strand.
AGGAGCTCTGTGAGAAGCCACATGGTTAACATACACTTGCAAAACTCAAGGTAAAATCAAGTAAGAGCTGTGGAGAGTTGGGGGGGGAGGGGAAGTACATTCCTTCTGCTGGGCTGGCAACTATGGTAACTGTGGTACCAAGAAGCAAACTATTCAATTGTCACAGAATCACAGAATGTTTGGGTTGGAAGGGGCCTTTAAAGCTCATTTAATCCGTCCCTGCTGCAGTCTGCAGGGATATCTGCAACTAGAATAGGCTGCTCAGAGTGCAAAACAACCTGACTTGGAATTGTTCCAGGGATAGGGCATCTCCCACCTCTCTGTGCAATCTTGGCCAGGGTCTCACAACAATCAGTGGTGAAACATTTCTTCTTTCTCTCCTGTCTGATCCTCCTGCTTTGAGTTTAAACCATCACCCTTTGTCCTGTCACAACAGGTCCTGATAAAAAGTCTGTCCCCAGCTTTCTGATAGCCACCTTTAAGTACCAAAAAGCCAAAATAAGGTTTTGCTGGAGCCTTCACTTCTCCAAGTTGAACAACCTTAACTCTCTCAGAGTGGCCTCAGAGCAGCGGGCTTCCAGCCCTCCTATCAGTGTTGTGGCCTCCTCTGGCCCCTCTCCAACAGGTCCATGTCTCTCCTGTGCTGAGGACCCCAGAGATAGACCCAGCACTGCAAGTAGGATCTCATCAGAGCATAGCAGAGGGGCAGAGTCCCCTCCCTCTACCTGCTGCCTATGCTGGTAGGGATCAGCCAAGGACACTACCGGCTCTTGTCTGTGAGCACACATTGGTGACTTGTGTCCAACCTTTCATCCATCAGCACCACTTATATTGTAGCAGCTTCATACTGTAACACTGGAATCCTTTGAAGCCTGTAAGCTGTGAAGTTTTAATCGTCAGTAAACTCTTGGGTATGTTGCAATAAGACCTATAGGAGATCTTCCAACACTGTTTAGCCTGGAGAAGAGGAGGCTCAGGGGTGATCTTATTACTGTCTACAACTACCTGAAGGGGCATTGTAGCCAGGTGGGGGGTGGCCTCTTCTCCCAGGCAACCAGCAATAGAACAAGGGGACACAGTCTCAAGTTGTGCCAGGGTAGGTATAGGCTGGATATTAGGAGGAAGTTCTTCACAGAGAGAGTGATTGGCATTGGAATGGGCTGCCCAGGGAGGTGGTGGAGGCATCGTCCCTGGGGGTCTTCAAGAAAAGACTGGCTGAGGCACTTAGTGCCATGGTCTAGTCGATTGGTTAGGGCAGGGTGATAAGTTGGCCTGGATGATCTTGGAGGTCTCTTCCAACCTGGCTGATTCTATGATTCTATGATTCTGCTGGAAGTGAGGGAGAGAGTAGCAGCACAGTGTGATCACTGCTGATCTCCCAGTGTGAGCCACAGTTGTCATCCCCACATGATTCTGAACATCTTCTGTGCCCATAACTTTCCTCACCAACTTCTTTCAGCCTGGGGGAAAGGTGACTTCTTCAGACACATTACAAGGGCTGAGAGGCGTCCTGTGTGGACAGAAAGAAGAAGGATTAGTTTATGGAAAGTGGATGGGTACAGTATGTAAATAAAAGCGGATTGCATCCTCATTATGTGGGCTCTTTTGAATAAATGTTAGCCTTTAAGTGCCAGCTGTCACTCTATGCATGGCCTCCCTTCTTACAACTAACCTCTCCGTCACCTCGCCTTGTCTCCCTAACTTGTCCTATTATGCAGTACCAAGCTGAGTCATTGTTTCAAGCAGGAGGTGACATGTTAATAGCTTAATAATAGTATAATCTCGCAAATAATAATATGCTGTCACACTGTCTGAAGCACAATGTTTACAGGAGAAGTGGTAATGTATGATGACAGTAATTTGAATAAAAATGAATTTACTGCTCTTGTCTCATTTGCAGTAAATTTTCGCATCTTTCATGCACAACTGGTGCTCCATGACCTCTTTCATTATTGTGTTCTCAGTGGCTGCTGCTTGCTTTAAAGTGAAAGGCAGGCGAATGAAACAGAAACCTGCAGCTTAATAACTGGCTTCCAGAAAGAAAAAAAAAAACAAAAAGAAAAAGAAAGAAAAAGAAAAAGAAAATGAAAACGAAAATGAAAATGAAAACAAAAAAGAAAATGAAAACAAAAAAGAAAATGAAAACAAAAAAGAAAACGAAAAAGAAAACGAAAAAGAAAAAGAAAAAGAAAAAGAAAAAGAAAAAGAAAAAGAAAAAGAAAAAGAAAAAGAAAAAGAAAAAGAAAAAGAAAAAGAAAAAGAAAAAGAAAAAGAGTTCACACCACAGCTCTTCAAAAAACTCACTTTGTTTGCTTGTGGAATCATAGAATCATAGAATCAACGAGGTTGGAAGAGACCTCCAAGATCATCCAGGCCAACCTAGCACCCAGCCCTAGCCAGTCAACTAGACCATGGCACTAAGTGCCTCATTCAGGCTTTGCTTGAACACCTCCAGGGATGGTGACTCCACCACCTCCCTGGGCAGCCCATTCCAATGCCAATCACTCTCTCTGCCAACAACTTCCTCCTAACATCCAGCCTAGACCTCCCCTGGCACAACTTGAGACTGTGTCCCCTTGTTCTCTTGCTGGTTGTCTGGCAGAAAAGTCTGACCCTCACCTGGCTGCAGTCTCCCTTCAGGTAGTTGTAGACAGCTCAGGTCAGCCCTGCGCCTCCTCTTCTCCAGGCTGCACACCCCCAGCTCCCTCAGCCTCTCCTCATAGGGTTTGTGTTCCAGGCCCCTCACCAGCTTTGTCACCCTTCTCTAGACACATTCCAGCACCTCAACATCTCTCTTGAACTGAGGAGCCCAGAAGTGGACACAGTACTGAAGGTGAGAAGAGACCAACCCCCACCTCGATCCAGCCTACTTTGCGGTAGTTGTAAAAGCCAATAGGGTTTCCCCTCAGCCTCCTCTTCTGAAGACTAAACAAGCCCAGTTCCCTCAGCTGTTTCTCACAAAACCTGCTTTCAAGGCCTTTCACCATTTTAGTTGCTCTTTGGACTTGCTTCAGCACCTCAATGTCCTTCTTGGAGTAAGGGGCTCAAAACAGAACCCAGTGGAATTCTGCCATTTCTTTGTGTGGTAAAGACCACAACTGCAAGTATAATACAACAAATAAATATGGAATCTACTCCAGGTCAAAAAACAACTTTGGAAAATGCAAATTCCTAGGCCAGTTGCGTTCCTCTAAAAGCTAAGAAAAAAAGAAGTTATTACATAGTGTGGTTCATTTGATGAAAAAGAAGAAAGTTTACAGCTCACAACTGGACTAAATTTAGTTTGATGGAATGAGGACAACTAATTGAAAATTGCTGGGACTTAAAATACTGTGCTGGACAAATTCCCCACAACCTGATATGTTTTGTCTAAGTTCAAGTGAATCAAAAAAAATCAGCTCTGCTTCACCTAAGTTTGTGAGTTGAAGATTACAGGTGAATTAAGATCACAGGTTACCTCTCTGTCTTGCATATATGCAGACACACCTGTAGAGGTTTTCATTACTTCCACTTTGCATTTAACAAAGACAATATTTTTCCACTGACAATTAAGCAGTATTGTTTTTTGGAGGAAGAGTGGAGAGGGCACTACCACTCTCCTGCTCCTCCTATGGAAACTGCTAGCTGAGCCAGAGAGCATCCTCACTGGCCTACTGCTGAGGGACATGCATGGGGAGGTTGGGTGGGAAAGGGGCAGGTAGAATCTTCCTATATTTCATGGTGGTGGATCACAAGAAAACAGTTTATTGTAGTTTTGAAGCTGAGTTTTAAAGAGGGCCAAAAATTTGTCTGCAGTGGCACAGTTTTAGTGAGAGGGACTTTTTACGTGGGTATGTCTTGGCAGTGCTGGGTTGATGGTTGGACTTGATGATCTTAAAATTCTTTTCCAACCAAAATGATTCTGTGATTCAATGTAGTGATAGGAGAAGGGGCAAAGAGTGTAGATTCAGATGGGTATAAGGAAGAAATCCTTCACAGGGAAGGTGGTGAGACACTAAAACAGGTTGCCCAGAGAAGCTGTAGGTTCTCCTTCTAGGAAGTGTTCAAAGCCAGGTTGGACAGTCTCAACCCAGTGAAAAATGGTGTCAGCAAACACCCTTGTTTGTAGGAGCAAGTAGGCACTGAGAGCCATCAGAGGGGTATGGACAAGGAACATCTCATCATTGCCTGTTGATTTGGCAGCTCCACCACACAGGTAGTGTAATACAGGCTACACAACTTCTTTATGCTATATACAGTGAAGCACAATAAGTCATTAAATGTGTGGCTTCAGGGTGCCTGGGAACTCCCCATTGTGGGTGCAAGGCTGCAGCACCCAGCTGCCCACAGGGGTAACAGTGGGCAGAAGGAGCTATCACCTCCTGGTTTTCCTTCATGTGGTAGAATCATAGAATGCTTTGAGTTTAAAGGGACCTTTGCAGGTGATTTAGTCCAAACTCATCTACTCAGAACCTGCCCTAGAATGGCTGCGGGGATGGGGCATCTACCATGACTTCAGAGATGTTGTGTGTAGGAGGAAACTTTCAATTCTCAGGCCAATATTCACCTTTCAAAGATGATATTCTGAGAAAAAAAACATCAGTAGAAGTAGATCAGACAGAAATCAGCTGTAGAATCTCCTGCAAGGTTTCAGAGGGTACAAGGTCCCGCGTAGGTATTTCTAGAGAAGACAGAAGACATACCTTTGAGGATGTTACTCTGACACTGTACTCTCTGAAATTAGCCTGATCCATGCTGTCTCCAGCAGGCAAGTTCAGGGGATTGTGGTGTGATACACCCAAAGATATGCTTAACTTCTGACATCTCAGTAGATGCACTGAAGTAAGCACAGCACTGCTGGCACTCCTTGAATTGAGGGTGGGGTTGATGTGTTTCATAAACACCATGAGAGGCTGCACTTGTTTTTTGAGCTGAATCCTCCATTTTTGTTCTCTAGAGAAACACAAGGAGCTTCTGTGGGATTATTCAGACTTGCAAGGGCTAAGTACACCTCTCTGCTTAACAGCTGTCAAGCTTTTTTTTCCCTTAGAAAGCTTTCATTTATTTATTTGTTTATTAATCTTCCATTGGATTTTTTCCCCTATTTTAAATTAATTAACACTTTCCCAATTTTAATTTAACATGTTTCTCCAAAAATATTGAACACCACTTCGGAAATCCCAGTCCTGTGAATTAAAAATCAAATTATTTGTGACATCACAGAGCTAAATAATGATTAAGAGAGATTAGCTGCAACAGGATAAAAAAGAACAGAGCAACAAAGTCTCACTTTGGCTGATGGAGTTTATTTCATGTCTATGGAAGGTTTCTTTGCCCTGAGTCACTGATGTTCAAGGGAATATCTGCTCTTCTGTGTTGTGCTTGAAACTGAAAGATCCTTTTTATTGCTTAGGACTACCTTTTATTTATTTAAATGTAAGAGAGGTTTATTAAGTCTTAATTAGATGTGTTTCAGATTGGTAAATATGCCAGTGTTCGGAACAGCCAGCATCATCCCACAGATATATTTTTCTTATTATGTGTCCAAATCCAGGATTTTTTCACAGGAACTAAAAAAATCCAACTCCAAGCATTGTGTTTGAGGAAATAAACAGTGGATGGACCTGATTTTCCTGGTGTGAAAGTCAAGTGGAGTTTTTAATTGACTCCAACAGGCGCTGGATCAGGCCCGTGGGGTGTTTGGTGCTCAGTTACAAGTTAGTGCTCTCTCTAATCACCTTGTTCTCTAAAGGAAATAGATACTAAACAGGAACCATCTGGTAATACATTCTGTACCTCTTAATTACAATGTTTTGAGTGGCACCTAAATAAATTTCATTTACAAGCACATGACTGCTTGTCAAAAGCTCTGTTGATAATTTTATTATTGTAGTATACCTCCTTGCTTAATGACCCTGGCCCAGTAAAGTCAGGAATATTTAGCTTTCTGGGTTAAAAAAAAAAGTGATTGTCTGAAAAAAGAAAAAGGAAAGACACAAACTCCATCTTTCATTTTTAATTGTTTGCATATGGTTTTATTTCTTCATGTTCAGCAGTGAATGTTTCTGTATGCTGAATGTGTATTTAGTGATGTATATATCTGCAGATCTCTAAGCAGGTAACCAGAGGTCTACATAGCTATAGCTAGATCTATATCTGTGTCTATATCCATATCTATATCTATATCCATATCTATATCCATACCACTATATACATATCCATATCTATATATACATATCTATCTATATGTGATTGATCTGAAGTAATGATGATCAAAACTTGAATTGGTAGAGGGGAGAACTTAAGGCAGCTCTGCAGAGAGCCCAGTTATTATGGTAAAATCCTTGTGTTATTTTATGATCCAAGTCTCTCTGTGTAGATGTACTGTAGCATTTAGACAATTTTCTCTTTGTTAGCTGCAGGAAAAGATCAATATTGTAAAGAAGTTGAGTGTCTCTGTGATTTAGTCTCCTGCGTTTTTACCCTAGGAATTGCGGATTTAAAGCCTATCCTTGGTTTTGATGCTGAGCCACAAACCCTGTTTGAGGTCCACGTTGGAGCTTCCCCCAAATTTGGAGGCTTTCACTTTGGGGTTGTAGCCTATCCATTGCTGGAGCTGAAAATACATTCCCTACTCTCTCAGTAATCTCTGGTGGAAATTAGTCTGTATTACAAAATCAACATATAATTTGGCAGGATGCAGTGAGATTGGCAGCCTCCATTAGAGAAACACTCAGGACCATGCTAGGATGGAATTATGCCCATGGGGATGTGCCACCACAGTGCTCATCCCATTGTGGCAGTCTGCATCTCACAGAAAGGCTTAATTTTGAGTGGAAGAGAAAAGAATAAAAAAATTATCATGCCACAGCATCAAATAGTTGAACATCCACTTGCCATGGATAAGCAGCAACCTGTGCAGCAAAACCTTGGTCAGTCTAATATAGAAATACATATGTATTAAAAAAAAATATCAATTACAAGTAATGAAAGCACAGAAACATAGGATTGTTTAAGTTAAAAGAGAGCTTTAAGATCTCCAAGTCCAACTGTTAACCCATCACTGCCAGGTCACCACTAAACCATGTCCCTCTGCACCATATCTACATGGCTATTAAAGCATGCAGCTTCTGCTAGGTTTTGCTAGCAAATTACTAATTCATCTTCATATTGCCTTTTGAAATGCCTTTTAAACTAAGCAGTTGGAGGAGATAAAAAAATACTAGAGGGAAGGGCAGAAGGGGGGTTTCAGGGAAAACCAGAGAAATGTGGAACCTGGAGGGGTTTTGTCCACTTCTTTGGGATGATCTGCCCATGGGAAAACACAGCTGCATAAAAAGTGAAATCGCCTTATTTCTAAATTCATGGGAAATTAAAAAAGGAATCCTACTGCTCTCAGCAGGATCCTTGATTCCTTTTTAGTTGCAGTTGATGGTTTTTCTCGCCTCAAAATAATTTTTCTCTATAGGTCTCAGTCTTGGTGTGGGAACTTGAGGAAATAGTGAAGTTTTCAGATATATTTTTTAATCAAGGATTTAACATTTAAATTTGGAGAGGGGCTGGTAAAACAAAGAGGATGATCATGGCCAGGCTGGTTTATCAGGTTAGGTTTGAGAAGACTGAGCTGTCTGAGCAGGAGATGGGGAATTCACTGTACACAGCAAACTGTTCTACCCTCCAATATAATATCTGGATTTGAAGCTGATATTTAAAGAGGGCACTCGCTTTACTTATGAGATTAAAGGCAAATGCGCTCTTTTAAAAATGAAGTCATGCTGTGTTTTGCACCTTTTGACACTTATTAACTCAGGTCATTAAAAAGAGGCTAATTAAAAAAGAATGTAAAACAAAAGAGTCATTTGTCTATCACGGAGCTGGGTTCTTCATGTATGCTGGCTGGAGGCAGTCTCTGTTTAAACCTCGGGTACAGAAAGCACTGATAGCCACTGGGGCATGCTTGGAGCTTGTCATGGCTTTTGGCAAGACTGTGGTCCGGCTCATTATGCACCTCATAAAGAAGAGAAGTCATTGTCATCAAAATTAGCTGAAGCTGGAATTTACATTCATGGAAATTTTGGGTTTGCCACTGTCCTTTGGGGCTGGACGATAAAGGAAACCTTTTAGCGGCTGCAGTTAAAGTAAGTGAAGTTCAATAAATGCTTAGTGCTTCATTAAGGTGTTTCAAAGCAAACTCTGTGATGTGCATGTGAGGTTTTACAGCTGCTGAGAATTTGGCAGGAGCAGCACGTGAAGTTCAATGGTTCCTGGTGTGTGAGATGCACAGGGCACACCCAAATCCTGCCTCTGGAAAGCCCAACCTCTTGGACCCACTACTTATCCCCAAAGACATTAATGTTCTTCCAAAGGAAGACTTTGGTAGCAGGCAATTTCTCTTCTAAGGTTAAAAAAGTGAGCGAGACCTCATTACCCTCTACAACTACTGAGGTTGGACTGAGGTAGGGGTTAGTCTCTTCTTACATCCAACAGGTGATGGGACAAGAGGAAATGGCTTTAAGTTGCAAGAGAGGTTCAGGTTGGATAACAGGGAAAATTTCTTTCACAGAAAGGATTATCAAGCACTGGGACAGGCTCTTCAGGGAAGTGGTGGAGTCTCCATCCCTGAAGGTATTTAAAAGGCACGTGGACATAGTGCTGAAGGATGTGGTTTAGTGGTAGTATCTTAACAGCAGTGATGGGACTCCAAGCTCTAGCCAAGTGGGTGGACTTGGTGATCTCAGAGTTCTTTCCCAACCTCAATAGTTCCGTGGCTCTGTGGTTCTCAGGTAAATACACTCTTCTGATGCCAGCAAGTGAGTCTTTCAAAGAGCTTTCAAAAGAGCATGGACAAACTGATGGGTCTGTGCTGGAGCCAGTCCAGGATGACGTGAAGCAGAGGTATTTTGAGGGCAGGAGTTTTGCTGGGAGGGTTTTGCATCCTGTTGAACTCTGCAAAGGAAGATGTAAAAGTGAGTTAGTCCTTGAGGATGGCCACCTCTCCTCATGCAGATGCAGGTGATGACACTTGGTGGTGGTTTATCCCTGCTGTGACAGGTCCAAGGCTGTAAAGATATTTATGGAAACTTCTCCAGCAGGGTTTCAAGCACTTCCCACAGCTGACCTCAGAGCACTGGGTCAATCACTGAATGTTTCTAGAGAGGATTTCTCCAAACAGAAGTATGCTTCTCCGAAAATCCAAGATTTGTGGGTTGGAATCTATTTCGACCGCTGGTTTTTTAAAGCCTTCCCATTCTCTCCCCACGCAGATGACTGTAAATTCAGTCCAGAACCTTGATTCATAAGGTATTTAAACAGATGCTCTTATTTAAACATAAATCCTATCATAAACTTCAAATTTATGCTTACATGATATCCTGACTTAGGGTCTTAGAGCTGGAAAACACAAAGGGATTAATGAACTTAAGGAAAAGGTTAGGAATGTCATTCAAATGCTGATTGAGGCAATGGCCTTTCACAGACAAGGTCTCTCCAGCCTTAGAGTCCAATCCAAGCCTGGAAGAGGGTAGGAGGAAGTGAGGGTTAGATCCTGCCTTGATCTCAAGCAGGTCCCTTGGAGCAGTGGCCGCAGGGGACGGCCTCTGCTTCTGTAGTCCCTGTGGTGACACTTCTGTCTCTACACACCAATGGAGCCAACCAAACCCTAACAGTAAGATTATCCAAGGATGGCTCCAGAGGGCAGCCAGCAAAAAATGGACAGGGGAATTTAAAGCAAAAAATATTATATATTTATACCCCAGAAACCTGTGTGCCAAGTTCACAGCTTCAAAACTACCCAAGCACAGGAAAAAAGGGTTAATAAATGTCTGCAGCAATACGCCTGGTGCTGGTGGGGGCTTCATTCATCGCGGGAGGGAGCGGGACCTGCTTTGTGCAGGAATCTGGCTGTAACCAGAATATCCTGCAGGAAGCAGTGGTTTCAAACAAGCCATTTTTTGTTCTGGAATATAATTAATACATCAGGTCATGTTTTGTACTGCCAGTGGCGTGTTTATTACATTATTACTTCAC